>NW_026555332.1:16277433-16409933 GCF_029017545.1 Prosopis cineraria | reverse complement strand
GAACTTAATGAGTTGATCCGCTTACACGTCTTGCTTTTACTGCTATATCAGGAGTTACTCCACGTATTGCTTAACGTAAAAGAAATAATGGATTTGTTTCTGTTTTTTGTTGAATTTTTTTCATAGCTTGATAGATAATTTGATAAGCCAATGATTTTTTTGTTTCAGAATACGGTTAACTAACATGTTAACTAATCAATTATGATAAATTGGATCGGATTTTATGATTTTTTTTCTTCTACAGTACCTCGACGTGACATGAGTGTGAAAGGAGTTCAAGAATCCATTCTCTTTTTATGAGGGCTAAAATCATTTATTTTGGCTTTTTAAAAGATATGAAAGATCTCCCTCCAAGCCGTACATACAACTTTCATCGAATATAGCTTTTCACAGAATTCTATATGTATCTATGAGATCGAGTATGGAATTCTATTTACTCATATGAAATTGAGTATCTGTTTCCCTCCTTTTCTTGCTAGGATTGGAAATCCTATATTTTACAAATCCATATGATTGAGTCCTTGGGTTTCCAAAATAGTGTAAAAAGAAGTGCTTTGAATTATTTCTATTTGACTCAAACATATTCCAAAAAAGTCGAGGCATTTTAAGTTTTTTGTTGACACGGACAAAGTCAAGGAAAACCTATGAAATTATTTCAATATTGGACCTTGGACATATCATAGTTTCGAATCGAATCTCTTTAGAAAGACGATCTTTTGTCTCATGGTAGCCTACTCCAGTTCCCTTACAAAACTTTCGTTATTGGGTTAGCCATACACTTCACATGTTTCTAGCGATTCACATGGTATCATCAAATGATACAAGTCTTGGATAAGAATCTACAACACACTAGAATGCCCTTGTTGATGATCCTTTACTCCAACAGCATCTAGGGTTCCTCGAACAATATGATATCTCATATTGGTAAATCCTTAACCCTTCCTCCTTTTACTAAGACTATAGAATGTTCTTATAAATTATGGCCAATACCAGGTATATAAGCAGTGATTTTAAATCCAGAGGTTAAGCATACTCTGGCAACTTTACGTAAGTTTATAAGTGTTTAATATGGTGTTGAGAGGTCAATTTGAGTAAATGACATGATATATGTGACTAGTAGTGTCAATCAAGTGTATGTGGTCTTTTCAAACTTGGTTCAAAGCCTGAAGTAGTCTAATAGGACAAGAAATGAGAATTGAACACTTAGGGTGTAAGTTTTGAAAGAAAAAGTGACTTTTTATACCTGAGTGTCTAATTTTAGATCAGACCATCAAATCGAGTCCAAACTTGTTCCATTAACTAGTATTTGTTGTAAGTTATGTGGGTGCTTAAATCACTTTAATCAGATGTTGAATGTGGAAATGGCGCGCGATAAAAGTTCATCTTTTGAGTTGTCATATGACAATAGAAATTGCTGTCATACGTGCTGTGGAGCACGGTGTGCCACGCCGCAGTGCATGGCACAAATAGAAATAGAGCACGTTGCTCTGTATCATATGCCATAGTGCATAGCCCTTTTTCAAGGTTGAGATGTGTCTTGTTGTGTCTTAGAAATGTGTTTGTGCTTCTGCTAGCCCTTTTATTTGAATATATATTTTAAAAAGTTAGGATCCTCATGATTTGAAAACAAATAAAGGGCTATTACTCTAATATTGATTGGTGATTGTATTGTTGATTGTGTGATTGGGAATGGTAAAGTCTGAATTGATTAGGGACTTCACAATTTACATCCGGAGTTTAATACGATTGGTACCCTTAGTAAGAAGAGTAAAAAGGTAACTGGAGTAACCTTTATACTTGTTTGTTTTTGAAATTATTTACAAGTACTTTGTATAATTATATGCATTGTAATTTATGAACTGATGGAGTAGCAATATTGTGGAAAAATAGGCATGTGGCTGTGTGAGTAATGTATGAGATGAGACATGTGTGTTGTATTTACGAGTATACTCTAAACTAGGGTAGAGGGTTGTGGCCCTACTCTGTGCAAGGCTAGGAAATCTTGAAGGTCTTAAGTATAGAGCTTGACTCTACTAGGAAGGACCTAGGAGATTCTCAAGTTCTTGAGCGTATAGCTTGATTCTGCTAAGAAGGACCTAGGACAATAATCCACAAGTATACCTTAGACTAGGGTGGGGGTTGTAACATCCCAAATTTCTTACTCCTATAATTAGTTATTAACCAAGTGTAAAGTGATAATTAGTGTGGGATTAGAGATTTGGATGATTACTTAATAGTTTGACTTGTTAGGATGTTGTATGAACAGATACGGGTGAGAGGATAGAGTTTTGGATTAAAGTAAGTACTCGTGGTGAAAATTATTCTCACTGTGCCACACGTCGCAGCTTGTGCTGCATGCACTGCAGTGCATAGACTAACAAATGACCCCTTAAGTCATGAATTTTAGGTGATTTTTAGAATGAAGAAATCAAAAATACATGAAAAGAGAAGAGGAGAAGGGCTTATGTGCTAGGGCAAGCCTTTTCAGGTCATTGGAAGGTGTTTCTAATTGATAATGTAGCGGGTAAGCTACGTATAACTCTTACCTTTCATTCTACCTAAATTTCTCTGAATATGAGTCATAGAGAAATTGAGGGGTTTGATTCTTGCTTAATAGTAATAAAAAGGTGCTCAAGAGATAAATTAAAGCTTTGGAACTAATTTAAAGCTGAATGATAGAGCTTTGAACTTATAGGCTTGATTTAGCCTTAAATTAAAAAGAAATTAGGGTGAAAGTCTAGTTTGAGTAAAATGAGACTTGTTGAGGTAGTATGAAGTAGTAATTGAGTAGTAATGGACTTATAATAGATAAATAGAAAAGAATTTCGGCTAAATATAGCTATAAATAGTGAAAATGTATTTTTGACCAAATTAGACTAAATGACTAAATTGTGCCAAATGTGTTTAGATTGGCATAGCAAGCATATGAGTTGAGAAAGGAAGCTTGTGATAAGCTATAGTGATAGTTAAAATCCACAAGTAACCTTTCTAGTGACAAAAGGGTTAAGGTAATCGAATAACTTCCTTTGTTTGACTAGTTGTTTTAACAGTGTGTAAGTATGTTATGTAATGCATGAAATGGTTTTCAACTAAGCATGATTTATAACATCTTGTGAATGTTACATGAAATAAATTTTGATCAAATAAAAGTATTGAAAATGTGATTTCACATGGTATGTAAATATATATATATATATATATATGTTATGTGTGAGAAAGTATATAAAGTGGTGAACGAGGAACGTATGAATGGTTCAAAAAGCATGACCATAAGGGTAGGAGTTCACACAAGTGGAGATGTGGTCATAAGACTATATGGCATATTCTTCTTAGTGCCTGACAGAGTACGTTATTGGAGAATGATATCTCCTTAGTGCCTTTTGAGGTGCAGTATTGGAAAAGGTCTCCTTAGTGACTATTAAGGTGCAGTGTTAGAGATTTGGGACTCTTAGTGTTTGTGTGATATAGTGTTAGAGTCAACAACACACTATTATGTGCATTGAGGAAAATCATAATCCAAAAGTAAGATAGAATACCTTTGGCTAGGTGATTTTACCATTAAAAGTAAGCTTAGGGCCAATAAGTATGTGCATTAGTCTAAGGCGAGCCTATAGTTTCGTGTCGGGGTGATTTGAAGGTTCGGTGAGTCGTGATCATGCTATGTGATGCTATATGTTACTATATCCTGTAAAAGTAGAGAAAAGTGGTGAAACAAGTATAAAAGTGATATTTGAAATGAAATATGTTATATGTTATATTAAATGATATATTATGCTTTACTTTCATATTATAGCATATGATAGTCAATAAGAGTGAGCTATTCCATTATTAAGATTTTTATCTCAGTCCTGTGGTTACATTTTTACAAAACAAAGCAGTGGTCAAAGCTAGGGAAGAGAGTCTAGATTGACATAGTAGTATTGTGGTTGTGAGACTCTTTCGAGTTTGTGTAATGAACTGAGAAATTGTTTATATATATGTATATAATTTGTCATAGGATTGCATGCATGCTTTGAATAGTGATTTTGTAGAATCCTAGCCCAATTGTGTATATGTGTAGTGAAAATGGTGAATATTAAACCTATGTGTGAAATTATAATGAAATGAGTAATTTAAGACTATGATTGAGTAGTAAATATGTTGTGGAGGTGGTTATATCTGAATGTGTTCAAAAAAGGCCAAGTTGTCCTAAATTTGGGAAATTGTCGAAACTTATGAAAAGTAAAAATGGGCTATTGAATGGTTAGATTTTGATATATGTGTATGTATGTGATATGCTATGGTTAATTAGGCGTGTTATGTCTTTTTGGACTTAGTTCAAGGCCGTATGTCATCTAATGAGAGAAAGGGATCAATTTGAGCACTTGGATGTGCAAAATTTTCAAAAAAGTGACTTAATGCACCCAAGTGTCTAAATTTTAATTAGATCGTTAAATCGTGTCTAAACTAGTCTCATTAGCTAACTTATGAATAAGCTTTATGTGAATACTTGAATCACTTTAATCAGACATCGTATGTGAAATGATACATGCTAAAAGTTTGTCATTTTGCAATCAAAATGATTGCGGAAATTTTGGATTAGCATGCCGTGGTGCATGGTGTCATATGCCGCAACGTATGACACAGAAAGTTAAGCGTGTGGCTTTATGCCACATGCCGTGGCACATAAAATGCATGTCGCGGTGTATGGCCTATTGTCTAACTTGATTTTGGGGTTTTTGATGCATGCAAGGTTTGAGATGAATGTATATAATTTAATTCTACTACATATTGCTCAAATACATTATGGTTTTGATAATTTTGCAAAACAAGTCTTTAGCCAAAGCTTTCCAAATAGTATTTGATTTTAGATTGGTGCATTTGACGTGGTGATTTTGTTATCCCCTTCTGTATTTAAAAAATATGGGAGGAGGTTATAGGGGTTATGGGCCTACTCTGTGTAAGGTTAGGAAGTTTTGATAATGCTCTATTAGGTGGGACTCAAGAGACTACCTATGCACAATAAGGATACCTGGTCTGTGACAATAGTTTATTAGGCCTTGTTTTATGTAAGACTAGAAGTCCTGGTTCAAGTATAGAACTTGCCTCACTAAAGGAACTGGGAGTACATGAGCATAAGCATAATGGATTATCAATATGAATTCGTGTATATGCATATTGTACTAATTTTTTTATTGAAATATATGTTACTTTATTGCTTGTTTATGATTTTACTTACTAATCAATATTTAGGGTTTATCCAAGTTATGAGGATGTATGTCTCATTCTGTTACCTTTGTATATAGGTGAAGTGAGTGTGAGAAAGCAGAGAAAGGAATTGAGAAAAGAGTAGCCTCACTTGATAGTGATACGACTACCTTTGTGTATAATGAATGTATAAAGTTGTAGTTAATAATTTGAGTTGCCAACTAGGATGCATAAGTATATGTGAATATGAATATGTTTTGTGGTTGAAAACTTGCTATATATGATGTTGCATCTTGTCGAGGGTACCACAGTAGTAGGTATATGGGTAGGCCTAGATGTCAATCAAGTAAGTATATGTTACTATATAACTTACTCCACTTATATTGAGTGTGAATTGCTATATAAAATTATGTGTATGTATGAGAACTTCACCCAAATGGTGAGGCTTGGCCTTATTTGCAAGAGTCGAGTACATTTATGATTCCTAATTATATGATAAGGTTTAGTCCTATATGAGGAAGTCGGATGATTGAAAGTGGAATAAGTCTATATGTGTATGTGATTGTATGTATTTTGTCTCATATAAGCCCACGAGTGTGTAATATGGCATTGAGAGGTCAAATTGAATAATTGATGTGTTATACGTGATATATTGTGTTAATTAGGTATATATAGTTCTTTTGAACTTAGTTCAAGTTCCAAAGTAGCCTAATGGGATAAGGAATAAGAATTGACTACTTAATGTACAAGTTTTAAAAGAAAACGTAGCTTTTTACACTCGGGTGTATAATTTTAGATCGAATCATTAGATCATGTCCAAACTTATCTCATTAAATAGAACATGTGATAAGTTTCATGCAGGCAATTGAATCACTATAATCGAATATTGAATGTGAAATTGGCATGTGGCAAAAGTTTTCCCTGCGAGCTATCATATGCAACAGAAGTTGCTGTCATGTGTGCTGTGATGCATTATGTGACATGCTGCAATGCATGGCACATAAAAGAAAGAGCCTGTAGGTTTATACCACATGCCACAACATATGGTGGTGTGAGCCCCAACATATGGCCTCTTTCTTAGAAAAATAATTGTGTTTTCTTGAGTCGTATGTTTATATTACACTTCTATTAGCCCTCTTATTTTAGTATACCTTTTTTCAAAGTCGGGATTCCACATTTTGAAAATAATGTGATGGCAATTACTCTGATATTCTATTGTTATTATGTTATGATTATGTATTTAGAATGGTAAAGTCTAGATGAGTTAAAGGACTTTTATAGGTATTCTTTCTTACTTCTAGACTATGGTATCCCTTTTACACACATACTTGTGATAGGGGAGTTGTTGACTTCTAATAGCACCCTTTCGGGAACTAGGGAGTTGCTAGATTACCCGAATATCTTATGGTAATAGTCCCAAAATAAATGATGTACTAGATGTCTTATGGTGCTAGCCCAACTATATGGATTTATTTTTACACACATCTCCCTACACACACCCTCATATACACACAGGGTAAACTCTCACTCGTATGATCGTGCTTTTTAACATGCATACTTAACTACTTTACCACTTATTACACTATATATATCTATTTATCCATTTCATTTGGAAGTCATTCACAATTCATCAAGCATTTGAAAGATACATTTAATTGCTAAAAGCATGCATATTGTAAAGCATTTACTACAAAAATCCACAAACATGAAATCATCATTTGAATATTTACTCTTACACAGTTATAATAGTTAATAAACATAACAAACTATATGGTTACCTCAACCCTTCTAGTTTTAAGAGAGGTTACCTATGGTATACTTCCTTATTCAAGTTCCTTTTACTAATCAACATATTACACACAATAATCTACACAAGTAAGGCCACTTAGAGTCAATTATCTTATTGACAAATAGTACTACTATAATAACTAAATACTTAAACACTATCAACTTCCTTACTCAAGTCTAAGTCTATCTACACATTTCATACGCATCTATTACTTATTGTAACTTTATGGAGCTTCTATCTAAATTTTCACCCATTTCCTCCCTTTAAGTTCAATCAATCTAAGCTACAACTTCAAAGCTTTATTGTTAAAGCTTAAACTAGTTACAAAGTCCTAATTTAACTTCAAAGAGCATTTTTATTATTATAAGGTAAAAAACAACTCCTTTAAACTTACAGATTTAGTTTCTCAATAATTTAAACTAAGAAAAAATAGTGTAGGATTAGATGTTAAGGCAGTACGAGACTTTCTCAATAAGTAACAGGTCAGAAATATCATCCTTGCTCTAAAAAATGCCTGCCTTAGCAGAGCTCTTCCTCTCTTCCTCTTTTTCTTATTTTCATAAGCTAATACACATCCTTTCTATCAAAATTTTGTGCCAGGCACCATGGTGCATGGCACAATGAAGGAAAGAGAGGTTTCTTTAACAAAAAAAATCTAAGCTACAGTCTTATGGAGATGGACCTTTTCAAGTTTTAGAACGTCTTAGTGACAATGCTTATATAATTGATTTATCTAGATCTTATAGGAATGTTAGTGCTACTTTTAACATTTTTTATCTTTCTTTTTTTTACTTTATCAATCCAAGGATGAATCCTTTTCAAGAGGGGGGAATAATGGCCTAGATAAGGATCAAAGAGGCATGCTTGAGGTCTAAGAAGGAGAAGTCTAACCTAAGCATATCAAGAAGGGCATGCTTAAGGATCCATTACAAGGGATTAGAGGCCCAATGACCTAGGCTAGGACCAAAGCTATGAAGGAGGATCTTAATGGATTGATTCAAGATGTTATTGAAGCCAAGCCCATGCCTAATGAAGAGGCCCAAGGTGCCATCTTCAACATTTGGAGTATTCAAGAATATTTATCACATGCAAACTGTAAAGTTCTAACTCAATACAAACTTTACCATTTCCAATCACATAATCAATAATACAAGCACAAATCAATATCAGAGTAATAGCCCTTTTATTTATTTTCAAATCATGGGATCATGAGTTCTAAAAACATATATTCAAATAAGAAGACTAACAAAAGCGCAATATAAATTTATGACTAAAAAAAGCACAACATTTTTCTCTTGGAAAAGTACCATGCATCGCGGTGTGGCACACCGTGCACTGTGGCATATATAACAGCAATTTATACTATCATATGATTATAAAAACTTCCTAACATATTCATTCACCTAATTTCACCATTTAACCTAACATTCTTAGGCTATTTTGAGCCTAAATCCTTAAAGCTTAACCATTCAACTTCATAATAATCACAAAACCTTAGTTCTATATTTGATAGCCCATTTTAAACCTTTCTTTTAGATTCCAACACCTTAAAACTTTATGATTTAATTTCTCAGCCAATGAAATTTAATGCAAAAAGGGTAGAAATGAAGCTTAGACTTACATGATACTTACCCAACAAGTTACTAATCAAAGCAGACTCCAAACCTCTAGATATCGCTTACCTTAGTAGATGAGAACCTCTTATCCTCTCTAGCTACATTTTCCATAATTCTTAATTCTATTTTCATGAGCTGATCATGTCAGCTTTAAGTAATTCTTGTTTAATACGCCATGGTGTATGCAGCTTTAGCTACAGCACATGGCATAGTGAGGTCAATCTCACTTGTGTTCATGCATTATACCTCGGATTGTCATTCTTTACTTCAATCCTATAAATACAACATCCAAACAACATAAAAAAATAACTCAATATCTAAACCTCAATCAATCCACTAATTACTAATTCACCTTTGATTAGCAACTAGTTCTCAGGATTGAAATTCAGGATGTTACACAAACTTGGAGTACAAGATTGAATATTTGACTAGTCAAGTAAGCATTGATTGCTATATTAGTTTCCTTAGCTATTAATTTCCTATTTTTATTTAGGACTTTATTTTTAATATCTTTTAGTGATTTTCTTAATTTTTGGGATTGCAAACTTGCAATTTAAGTTATTATATTTTAGGTAGGATCCTTGAAGTTGTCATCATTAAGGAAAGTTTCTAGAGTTGATTTCTATTGTTATTTTGGTTAACATTCCTATTTCTTTTCCATCCACTTACTTCCTTCTAGGGTTAGGTTTTTCATTTAATTGCTTATATATTGACCTTATATAATTAGTTTTGGAGGATAAATTTAATATACTTGTTGAATTATTCTTTGAAGGCTTGAACTTTGACCTAGCCTTTTTTTAAGGCTGTCTACGGATCCAAAAACTATATTAGTCTCCTATAAAGATCTTTAATCAATAACTTATCTAAATTGACCAAAATACCATTAGAAATTTGCTGGTTCCCAGCTTGAAAACTTAGGATGTTATAACTGTAGAGCTAGGGATCAAGAGCCAGGTATCTTTTAGGTTCCTCTTAGGTTAACTATCCAAACCTATCTTATTTAGTTTCTTATTTTTGTTTCTATTCTTCTTTGTGTTTCTTCTTAGTTTCATTTCTTGTTCATTATTACTTCTAGTTTTTTGCTTCTACTTTATTCTTTATTCTATTTTGTGTAGTACTTAACAACTGTGCATGTAGAGATTTCTGCATCAATTACCAAGTACAGTAACATCAAGATTAGCTGTAACACTAGAAAACAAGCCCTCATAGAAATATTGTACTAGATGTTCGCTAGTTATCTAATGGTTTAAGACTTTATCTAATAGATTTTGAAACCTAGACTAATACTTGAAAAAAATTCTCATCACGCCTCTGTTGCTTTCATAGATTTCCTTCCTTAGGGCTACAATGTTTGATACTAGGAAAAACCTCTCAAGGAATGCCTTTTTTAAATCATCCCATGATGTGCACTTTATATGGATGGGCTAGATAATAAGCCAATCTCTAGCTAATCCTTAGAATGAAAATGGAAATGCCTTCCATTGGACTTGCTTAATATTAGCATTATTTAGCTTTATTGATGAAGGTACCATGTATAGGTCATTTAAGTGTTTATAGGGGTCTTCTCCTAAAAAATCATGGAAATTTAGAATGTTAGAGAGTAAAGAAAATTCTTAGTTCAAAATCATTTTTATGAATCACTTGGCTTATAAAACTCAATACACAAAACACCTACACAGCAAAAGCAAAAACTATTTGGGTATAAAATACCAAAAGAAACATGTGCATACAAAAAAAAAGTGATATTTTGTACTATGTGTCACAACTCGTGCCACATGCGCCGTGGCATATGGCACAGAGGCTACAGTCGATTGCTCTATACCGTGTGCTGCGGCATGCGGGTACATGCACCACGACGCACACACTTGAATTTGCTGTCAAATGATAGTTATTGATATGAAATTCAGATACTCTCTATTTTCACATATGATGTTCATTGGAATGGTTCAAGTACCTACACGAAGCTTGTCTTGAAATCTAACTAATGACACTAGTATAATCTCAATCCAATATTCCTATCAAAAATTGGACACCTAAGTGCATTTTGATCATTTTCTACTAAAATCTTGCCACTCAAGTGTCTCAATTTGAAACCAAATATCATTAGCCACTTTTTGAACCTTGACCACATCCATATGGACAATACGTACCTAATTGACAACACACATACACAATATATTATACATACACTCATTTGACCTGTAAATTGCCCATTTCACACTTTAGGCCAAAATCACCAGTTCACTTCTTTATCTCATACACGGCCAAATCATCTCAAACATCATTCACACATCTCAAATTCACACACGCATACATTCCTCCACCAACCCATCCAATCATTTCATCATTCACACATATACAAGGGCTAGGGAGCTCAAAATCATCAAATACCATAATATGCATATGCTCAAGTCCTAAGATAACTTATACATATTTGCAATTACTAACAACAAATTCATTACACCAATTCTTACAAAGATTTAGGGGAGAGATGTCAACTCAGCCTATATCCTTTTCCTTTAAACCACTAGCACCAGAACCTGAAAAATGTAAATAACCACGGGTGAGATAGAAATCTCAGTAATCAATATAGCTCATTTAATACTTGTTACCAAAAATAACCATGCTAAAGTAATGAAAATAAAGTAATATCACACACATATATATATATATATATAAGTATGAAGAAATATCATCTTTTTAAGAGTATTTCCACACAAATATACATTAGCATGATCATCTAGTCATCAAGCGTTTAATGCTCCCCAACATGAAACCATAGGCTCTCCTAGATCAACTACTAGTTGATCTAAGCATACTTTTAGTGGTAGAAATACTCAGCCAAAGGTAATCTAACCCATCTACAGATTATGGCTTTTCCTTCTTCACATACTTATGATAGAGGCATCATTGACCCCTAACTACACCTTATCGAACACTAGGGAGTTGCCAGACTACCTGGATGTCCCATGGTAATAGTCATATATCATACTGCACCAGATGTCCCATGGTATCAGCCCTACCATATAGATTTTTCACTCACATATCTTCATGCACACATATCCCCACATATCTTGGGTGAACTCCCACCCCTTATAATCATGCTTTTTCCTAATTTTCACTACTTTTTATCACATTTCCATATCATAAACTTATATGCATAATATATACATATAAATTAAAATCAATAACCTTTTATAAATTAATTTTCATGCTAAAATCATTTACAATATCAAATTATGCACAAAACTCTTTAAAAGCACAACTTTATCATTTGTATTTACTTGTACACAATTATAATAGTTAATAAACATAATAAACTATATAGTTATCTCAACCCTTTTGTCACACATTCTATACGCACGATGTAGCCCGAGCAATGCTCAATCTATACCAATATGTGACAATCATCAATTATCACTCCGGATAACTTTGAATTCTCTAGGTTCTAAGTGCTTATAACACCCAATTTCCTCTTTCTAACAATATCAACCATTCTCACACACTCTAACCATCCTATTAAACATCCCAACATACCAAATTCATTGATCAATGTCCCATATTATCTCAAAATCCTTAAATTATACTTAGGGTTCGTCCAAACCCTTACCAAAAATTCTTAATCACCATAAAACTCATAAACTTAGGGTTAGAAGCTTGATTTAACTCCCCAAGATCTTAAATAAATCAATGGATTCGGTCTAAAGCCAAGGAAACTGAAATCAAAGCCCTCATTACCTCAAATATTCAAATTTTCACATAAAAGAGGGAGAAAAGGGAATGTGCAACTTACCCAATGGTGATTCAAGCTCCAAATGCCCTCAAAGTAGCCTAGGGATCGTGCCTTAGCAGACCACAAGCTCTCCTCTGTTGCTCTCTAATTTTTCCTTCTTCTCTCTTTTGTTTTTTAATTTGTTTTCGTGATCTAATAAGTGCTAATTTTGCACATGTGCTACGGTGCATTAACATGAATGTCGCGGTGTATAGCACAGAAAGCCCCACAAAATTTTAAACTTTCTTCCGTGCCATAGCCCACTTGAGCATTAACCTAACCCTCTTCTAAGGCTGTCCAAGGATCCAAAAAAAGTCTTTACAACCCTCACTAAATCAAATTACCCCTATTGCATGTATTTGAATACTTAGGCAAAATTGCACTAAAAATGTGATGTCAATGCATATGGTGACTCTTAACATATAAAAATGGTCCTAATTAGTTAAGAAAAATGTCTAATTGACCTAAAAATTATGCACATATCAAATTCCAATTTTGTCCTTGAATTCCCAAAAAGTGCAAAATGACCAAAATACCCCTAATATGCATACTTTTTCACTAAGGCCCAAAACCATAATTTAATGCCAAGAATGCACATTTTAGGATTTCTTACCATGAAATGTGGTCCTAAATGCCTAAGAAAAGTATGTAACAAATATAATCTATTAATGTCATTGCCTATGTCCCTACCACATTTTCAGGCAAGGTATATTCAATTTAATTACATTTAAATTATAAATTTTAACTAACTTTAAATGGCTAGCTATTAACTTGAACTTGTTGTGACTATTTGCTCATAGTACTTTGAGGACGTATGCTGCATTCATTTTATAGCTGCACATGTAGAGGAAATACCACAAATACTTAACGATTATTTAGAGATAACTATCAAGTATTCAATTAGTTGATGATTATTTAATACTTGATAGTTATTTGTAAATAATTGTCATCTAATTATGGCAAGAACAAGTAAAATGAGGCCTAATTTTTGCCATAATTACTTGACAGTTATTTACAAATAACTATCAAGTATTTTCCTCTAGAAAACAATTATGTAAGTATATACTTGATAGTTATTTAGAAATAACCATCAAGTAAGGGCCCTAATACTTGACAATTTATAACCGTCAAGTAAGTATAGTCCTAATATATGGTGCCGCTTTACTTGATAGTTAAAAATTGTCAAATATAGGCTAAAATAACTGTCAAGTAATGGAGTCTTCTATTGTAGTGCTAACTTAAGCTTCAGAGCATTTTAAGTTGTTTTTACAAGACTTCATTTGTATATTTTAGAATAAACAAGCTTATTCTTGTATAAAGATTGGTAGAAGCATTGCTATACCAAAATTAACAAGTTTTTTTGACTATTTGTAGGCTTAAAGTGCTTATTTGGAAATAAACATTATATTTGAAAATAGTGAGGCTTTTTCAGAGTAAAAAATTTTATTTTGGAATAAGGAAGAATGTTGAAGAAAGGCTCACAAGGAAGCTACTAGGGGATAGCATGTTTACTTTGGAACAAACCACAGCTCTTCTAAAATAAAGTTACCTATTCTAGAATAAACTATTTGGAAAGAGGCAAGCCATTTTAGAATAATGAGATACAAGTATAGCCTATTTTGAAGTAACTATTCCTATTTTGAAATAGTAAGGTACATTTCAAATTCTGACCTTTTAAATTTCTTAATGGCTAGTTGCTTGAATCAAATTAAAGGGAAATTAATTCGAAAGAAGAAATATATGTGTTAGGCTCAGTTCATTTCTTTTTCACTCTTACCTCTTTTGAAGTAACCCAAAAACACTCTACCTCTTGAAAACCTCTCTAAATCTTCACTCTTTCCAAATTCCACTCAAAAGCCTCATCGACTCAACCTCTCAACTAAATCTCCTCATTTAAAACAACCTTTTAACTTCTTGGTTGGCTCACTCAATCATGTCTAGATCCTTAAAGAAAATGGCTCATTTAAAGAACACTCCCACGTCCTTAGCATCATGAGCTTACACCTTAAGATTTTTTTTTAAGCTAGGGATGTTGTGGTTAAGAAACAATGAAGGAGTCAAAGCGCTTCAATTGATAGTCAACATGACCAAGTTTTGAATGAAGCAAAGCAATTTGCTAAAGCTAAAAAGAAGAATATGGGAGAAAAGTTCAAATTTAGGAGACATCATAGATTGTTATTAATTTGCAAAACACTCCTAGAAATATTCAAGGTAAATCTCATACTCATATGCCTATTTTAGAGTCTCAAGGTTCTATATCCTTTGAAAGAACTCTTGAGAATGTCATTTCGAGTAATGTTAACCTAGGAAAGTCAAGTGTATAAAGCAAAAGAAAGAGAAAGGGTAAAGAGAAATTTTTAAGTCTTGAATAGATTAGTCTGAGTGTAATAGTAGTAATCGGAATGAGAGTATTGTGTAAGTTCAATTTGCCAAAATGAAGTCCAAGAATCTAGGATTGAGTTGGTCCATGGATTTCAAAGTATTGCAAGAAAAAAGATTAGATATGAATAAATTCATTGAACCCTATATGACTACTTGAGCTTAATTATACAATATGTGAAGAAGTTGTAAGAGCTTTATATGGCTTTATTTGTCTCTTTGATGATGGGAAAATCTTAAGGGAAAAAATCCAAGACCAATAGTTTGACATCATAAAAGGGTGTCTAACCGAGTTACTGCATTTGCCTACTGATGGGTCAATGTTGAGATTATCTGACTTTAGCTTCACTAAGTCAATAATGAGGGATATTCATTCTTCTTTACCCTTGCATTGTTTATAGAACTTAATTCCTATTAAAACACAAAATATTAGAGCTAATGTACATATATAGGCATTTAGAGCTAGCATTAACTAATAAATATTACCTTAAACTCTTTATCTCAATGGGAATAAAAAAAAGAAGCCTCCTATTATGGCTTAATCATAGATCTCATAAGTAAGGGAACTTCATTTTCAATGGTCTTTATGCCTTGGTTTTTCAAGAATTTTTTAGTGACTCATGATTTGAAATTACGATGGGCTATCCTAGCTTTTTAGATAACAAACTTTGGCATTCTCTCATCAAGCTTGAATCTTGACTACAAAATAAATTAATCTTGTTGGGCTTAATATAACAAATTTGTTAATATGATAAATAAAGAAAGAATACAAAGTAACTTACTAAGACTATGCTTTAGACTATGTCCTTCAATGAATTAGGTGCCTTTGGCTAATTTTTCATATTAAGAGGCATATTATTTGTAACTACCACTCCAATATAACTGACCAAGTTGTTAGAGTCAATACTCTAGCCCTTGTCATTCTACTTGTAAGGAAGTCTTTTCACAAGAGCTTTGGACTTTGCTATAATATCTATCACTACCAAAACCCTTCTCAATTTATCCTCTTCACCTCAACCCAACTATTACTAGGAATCAATTGTAGTGGCAATAGTAGTGGTCAAAATCAGATCGTTCTAAGATGCATTATTAGGAGTGCAATCATTACTTCCTATAGCCATTTAATTTCCTATAAAAATAAAACAAAATTAATTAATAAAAAAAATAATTAATTAAACAAAAGTCATTTTACACATTCATAGTTTTTCTTTTCTTTTACTTGTCTCAACTTTTTTCTTAATAATTTCCTCAACAATCTTCTTCTTTAGTTTAGTTGATTTCCCCCTCTTTGATATCCAAATGCCCTCGTTGTGATCATGTCTCATGTATAAAGCATCTTTTTCAATATAAAATTCTCATCACTATCAAATGTTGTCCTATCAAACAGATCCTCTTTAACTTTGTCATTTATTCTATTGTCTTCATTTCCTAGCCCTTTTCCACTATTTTCCTCATCAATTCCTTTGTTATGAAACAAAATAATAGACCATTTTTATTTGCAAGATCAAGGACATAGAAAATTTGTTTAGCTTGGATGACCAAAATAAAAGGATAACTTTTCAATTGAAATATGCATGGAGTCAATTTTAAAGTTATACCAGTAGTTTGTATTATGCTCTGATCATCATGCCGTTTTATATAGAATGTATACCCATTAATAACATAACAAGTAGAAGAAAGAACCTTCTTAGTCAGCACATTTGCCAACCATTTCAACCTTTCAAGAACTAGACTATGATCAGCCTCATACATTTAATTAACTTATCCTTTCAACCAATCGATAAACTATTTATTGTGTATTTTAGTAATCCATTATTCTCTTATACAAGGGTTATGTCTCCTACGCTCTGCCTTATGCTTCTTTGCATACTCTTTAACTTATGGAGAGTTGTGAATTATATATAGATATGCTTATTCCCATTGCTCATTTGAGATAGTAATGACTTTTCTTCTCGTCATCCTTTCATCATCACAACAATGCTTTGAAAACCTAACATCCCTAACATTCTTTAAGTATTGGAAAAAAAAGTCAACAAATTTTTCTTTAATATATCATTCAACAATGCAACCCTTTATAAATACCATAGGGAATTCATTCACTAGTAGAATCTTGTCAATTCTATCATAAACTCCATGCACTAAAAAGAAAATCATATAGGCTAGACATCCTTGTTACATCAATTTCTCTACTTGTACTACTGCCAATAACTTGGACTAAATAGGAATATTGGTATTGTGGCATGTACTGGTAATAAACCTATCTTCCTAGCGCAGTCCAGGTTGGCATTATTTGCCATCAACTAATCCATGCCAATAATCACATCCAAACCTTTCATAGGAATCTAGATCAAATCCAGAGTAGTTGAATGACTTTTAAATTTCACTTCTGTATTTAGACATGCTTTACTAGTCTTATCAAATGACTCAAACGAAGTAGACACTTTAATAATATATGGCAAATCATGTAAAGGAATTCCCAACCTCTTTATATATTCATGTGAAATGAATGAATAGGTAGCACCATAATCAAACAATGCCTCAATCCTCTACCCACAAATAGAAATAATACCTTTTATAAGATTTGGAGAAACTCTAACTTCCTCCTAGGATAGTATGTAAACTCATTCCAAAATGGTAGATCTCTACTATGCCATCTTGACTTTTCCCTCAAGGTATTGTCTCACTAAATGGTCAGGTTTCCTACACTTAAAATATGCCTAGCACTACCCAAGATGTGTCCACTCACATTTAACACATAGTAGTAGTCAACCTGTACTCAAGGTTAGGGCAAGCGTATCGGAGGCATATCGAGACAGCTATGGAATATTAAAATTCCTAATTCTACCCTCTAAATTGTTCCTCGAGTCTATAGCCCTGTACCAAAGTTCTTTCTACTACACGCTTTAAAACTACTTGGGCTATAACCAATCTTTTTAGAAACTCCTCTAAAAGGGCCTAGAAAGAATAAGAACTTCTTAAAACTATCCCGTCTCCTCTTTACTTCTGTTTCCTAACCCCTTGTTATTGCAATTCAGTGCCAATTACACATGTCACCATATGTGGTCACACCCAACAAAGAAATTTATTGTCTATATTTTGACCTCATTTTTTTCCACAAGCCTTTTCAACTTCCATTAGCCATCATCCGTCCCATTTAGATAAGTAAAAAATTTTGATAAATGATTAAACTTTTAAATAAATGCTTCCTTATCAAGATCTCCCTATCGAAATGCATAGAATTCAACCAATTTCTTAGCCTTAAATGCCATAGGAATATGGTAGACAATGAACATTCCCCTCAATTGTTTTGAAGTTAACTGACATCTATTCGAGGGCCTCATAAAATTCCACCAGTACTTAGCTTCCTCAACTAGATACATTATGGCTAGAATTACCTTCTATTTAGTAGAGCATGGCATTTTGTCAAAGATAGTTTTAACTCTTTCCATCCATTTTTTTGCTTCTCCTTCATTCATACTACCATTAAAAATTAGAGGATTAAATCAAGAGAAAATCCTCTACACTCAATCAATAGGAATCCCTTAAGCGTTTCCATCCACTATAGTGCCTAACAATCTAAGTCTACTACCGAAACAATAAGATGGTTCCAATCTACTCTTATGGGCTTCCTCTAGTCTCCCTGGTTCCTTGCCACAACCTCTATTATGAAGCAAAGCATCGTAGTCTTGTATAGTTTTTTTAATACTCCTTATCATATCTTACAATTCTTCCAAAATTGCATCATTACTTTAAGGCCTCTATTATTGTTCCAATTGTATCTCTAGATATACTTCTAGTATAAGCCCATCATTCTTTGGTAGATTGCCAAAATTATGATTTCTTCTAGCCATTTTTTCCCCTCTCAGGAAGAAACTAATTAGAGAAGGGGAATTGGGAGAAAAATAAAGAAAATAAGACAAATGGAAAGAGTTGTGTATATAAAGTGTTCAACTAATTTGAATGAATGCATTGGAGATACAATAATAAACCAGATCTTGAAACTAAAGAAACTTATATCAAGCTATAATATCCACTTTAACATTACAAATAATCACCACACAATTATATACAATGGTAATTAGATGCCATTAATTCCTCTTAGGCTTCCCATAATCCCAAAAGGGTTAAATTAACTAATTATTTGAAATATAGTTGAAAACCTTTAGGATCCCAAAGACCTTTTAAATATGTAGTTAGAGCTCTAACTAATTGATATTTAAAAATATAGGATACGTGGAAAGATTTAGGAAGCAAAACACATGAAAACATGGTTAAAAATGTCATTTTAACACATTCTGGCACATATGCCACGGCATGTGGTCCATAAGTTGTAGCTTGAGGCACAAAGAGGGCAATTTTTCCTTTATATAGTGTGTCATGACCCTATTATGATAGCTTTTCAGGTCAAACTTCAAATGTGTATTATTTTCATGTCTGATGTCCGATTGGAGTGATTCAAGTGTCCACGTGAAGCTGATTCAATAATCTAACAACAGTACAAGTTTTGTTACAATCCAATATTGAATGTGAAATTTGAATGCCTAGATACAAAAAGTCAGATTTGTAAACAATACAAGGCATCTAAGTATTAAAATATCAAAACTTATACCATCAATTCAATTTAGGGCTTGAACTGAGTCCAATGGACCAACATACACTTGATTGTGCATTTAAATACATGATAATATACCAAATATAAAATTTAGCCACTTAATGCTCAGTTTTACCAAGCATGGCTAATATCTGAAAATCATAAATAAACATTACTTGGCCTCATCGTTACCATATAATAAACTGAATTTACATTATAATAACATATATACAACATTCCTTACACTACTACTATTTTTGCCCTTTACTATATATTCACAACATAGGGCTAAAACACAACATTGGATGATATAATATAAGTGCAAACAACAAAATGTTATGCATTCCTACTTGGTAAATTGTAATATAATATATTTAAGTTTATGTACATAACTCAAAATAAAATTGAGCATTACAATTGTAGTGTAGCTAATCTATTATTCTTGACCCAATTCCTTTGCCTAAACTTAACAGTAGAACCTATAAAATAATAATCACGGGGTAAAATAAAAATCTTATTAACTAGGATCATCTACATTATCAATTAACATGCCAAGTTATAAACAAGCTTTAAAATATGCATGGTAAACACACACACACACAAATACTATCATCATGCATACAATGCATGGTTGCTATTCATCCAATCCTCTAATATTCCTGACTAAACTAATAGGCTATTTCACATACCCAACCAAGTGTCTGGTCCTTAAGCTCACATCCATGGTAGGACTACCCGACCAATGAGTCCTAAACCACTTTTAGAGTATAAGTTCCCCTTATTATGAGTAATGAAGGTGCCGTCTCTAACACTGCATCCTCTAAATGTGAAGGATCATAATCTTCAACTTCATACCCTTCGAGGTAGTAAAGAGAAACATCAACTGCACCTGATGCCTCGAGATTCTAGCAATACCATATGGATTTTATCTTCACTATTCCACTAGGGTGAACTCCTACCCATTAACATGTCATATTTCACTACATATCTCCACTAGCCTATGCATAATAAAGTTCTAAATAAGTATAATGAACACTTTTACTACTTATTTCAAAAGCATGAAAGTTCATAAATTACTACTCTACCCTTTTTCTAAAATACTTAGCTTTTACAATATATATATATATATATATATTACCAATCATACAAAATCAACTTGCGAATAACTTTTACAAACTAATAAATAATGTAAATTATCTGGTTACCTCAATCTTTTTATTACTAAAAAGATTACCTGTGATACTAAATCTCCTCTATCACCACTTGAACATTTAATGAGGTTTCACACACCTTAATCTACAATAATAAGTGTGAACACCGTATTTTGTCCGAGCATTTTCTTATTTAATAATAAATAATCAAAAATATAAAAATATAAAAATGAAATTTAATCCTTTTTAGGATTATATTTTCAAAAAAATAATTAACAGAATTTAACTTTTCTAGATAATCTTTATTAGCTAGGATCTTATTTTTTTTTAGTTTATTCAAAAATAACCAAAAAATATAAAAATAAAATTTAATCCTTTTTTAGGATTATATTCTAAAAATATAATAATTTAACAAAATAAAAAAGGGATTAAATTTCAACCTTCCAAGATCTCTCCACTCGGTTAGATGTAGACAGGAGAAGGAAAAGGAAAAGCTAGAAGAACCAAGCATGCATAGATCACACACGAAACACACTAAAAAAGACGAAGCAAGGCCCAGGCACAGTGGAGAAAGAAAGCAAAAGGAAGCATGTAAACACATAGCCACACAGACACGAAAACACTTTGAGCCAGACGCATGCATGCACAGCAAAACAAAGCAGAAGGAGCAGTAAGCAACTAACATACATACATACTTTTGGCTAGCAGAAAAAAAAGGAAACAGCAGCATGTTCTCGAAGGGTAGAAATTATTAAGTAAGGTCTTCACCGTATGGTGAGGGCATCTTAGAAATCTTCTATCTATCAGGACTATAAATCTACCCTGGAGCTACACGTCTTAGATAAAAACTAGTAGCCAACCATTTTAACTCATACCTGATGATTACAAAGATAAACAGACTTAAGCTTCCTAAATAGGACACAAAATGAGAGCATGTTTTATTGCATTATTATCATTATTATGACATATCATTTGTGCATGCTACCTTATGTTAGAGCAGGTATTGAATGTCATTACACTAATCAATGTTAATGAGTTACAAGGATGGTGCTAGCATTAAATAACTAAGCTTTGCACATGGGTCTTTGACCCTAATAACTATAAATTCATTTCATAACATTGAAGAGTTGATACATTTTGTCAGCTAAATCCCATTAAATAACTTTTCTTGTTGTAGGGTAAAATAACACATTTCATTTTGAAAGTGAAACATTAGCCATGTACTAGTTTTGACTATTTATACGCTAATTGTTAATTCTTTCCCCCTATAGTGCTATAAGCACCTAGAGGAGATTGGAAATTTCTCATTTAGCTGAATGACAAATTAAGCTTTGTTTAACAAAAATTAATTGACTCTTATGCATAAATGACTAAAAACTAACTATCCTTTTTTTTCCATAAAAAAAAACAACAATAACAAGTTATAAGGCTATTACTCTCATGACTTTAATCATGTAGGGATTTTGGTCCCTTATAGGTTAATAGTTATTTCCATTTCCCTATAATGCAATAAGCATATGGAGGAAAGGAAATTTTATTTGGCATAAATGAGGTAGCCTTGTAATTACTTAAGAGAATGCATAAAATTATGACATTTTTAATACCTAAACCCTTTTATAGGCATCGCGAATCATCTTGTGCTTTCCTTAGCATCAAGGTTTAAGGCTCAAACAAGCATCAATTGTGACACTTGCTTGAGACAACAAGTGGAAATTATATTAAAAAAATTCTCCCAATTCTATCACAAACCTTACATCTCTAAGTGAGATTCAAAATTCTTTCAAATTGGTCCCTTACACCAACACAAGGTTGTAAATAAATAAATTTTTTTTATTTACATTTTCCCATTCCGACCCTACTTGATTCCACAATAATCATCTATTAGAGCAAGGCCATATATGGCAAATAAATGCATTTGCATCCATGCATTTTCATATCACATGTCATTATAAAAAGACTTTGAAATTTTTAAAATATAGGATTTTTGGGTCCTCACATAGAAAGGTCATGGTCCCCCACCTTACTTGCCACAATGCTAGTCATTTTCTCGCTCCTTGCTTACTGTAATTATCTCATCCATTCAAAGCACACTAATGTTTCACTATAAACTTTCATACCCTTACCTTGACCATCAAAAATGATATGGCATGTGTGGATGCTAGCATTCACTTAGGGCGTATAGTTTTTCTGATTAAGTTGTGAGGTCAACAAAAAAAAAACTAAAGAGAGGGGATAGAGGAATCATGCCTAAATGTCACATTCATTAATAAGATCATTCATCATTGAAGAGAGAATTCAAAGATATTATTTCTAACATATCTTATCTTCATGTTTGTATGGTCAAACTCCACCATTGGAAACAATCTTGTTTAACTTTGTTAATGTTGTAATTATACTTTTCCATTTGACACCCCTGTTTGCTTGTTCTACCCCTTGACCATAAAAATTCTCTTAGCCTATGCATTACTCCCTTAATGTTTGGTATTCCCAATGAAAAATCATAATGAATATGGAAAAGATCAATTTGGAAAAATGCACTTAGTTCATGAAAATATGAAGCAAAGTGAATGAATTGAAAAAAAGAGAGAGAGAAAAAGAAATAAAGATAAAAAGAGACTAATTAGAGAGATAAGATAGCATGCTCATTAATTTTTTTTCTCTTTTTTTCCTAAATCTTGAAGAAATTTCCCTTAGTCACCCATATTGAGCCAGGAGTAGTGTTTCTTTCATCCACCTATTTACAAATACCACTGGGGTTGGGTACTCAAACATATGCTTATACTGTATTTTCAAATTTCAAGAGAGGATCGAGACCTTCTTTCACCCAATTGAAACTTTTTTGTTTAACCCTCCAGATTTATCCATTCAAATAATTTCTTTCCATTTCTAAGCTCCTGAAAGAAAAGCTTAAGAGCTAAGAATACAAAAAATAGAGAAAATAGCATTCCTATTGCTGAAAAAAAAAGATTATCCCTCCATTAACATTCACTCATTGAATGGGACATGAAGAGAAAAATTGAAAAGGGAAGGAAAGAAAATAAAAGAAGAAGAAAAAGAAATAGAAAATGAATTTTTCTTCCTTTCCCAATGATAACTCCATAGAAATGCCAAGTCTTGCAAGATCACATGTCGAAACAAATTCCATTATGATTTTGCACCTATGTTTAGACCATCATATCCTTTTCATCCTCAACCCGCAATTTTATCCTATTCTATTATATCACAATCTCTAAATATCCTCTCTTGTTAAGTGAATTTTAGCATAATTTTATGTTAGAGTAGAAAAGAAAAGGTTGAAGGAAGAATTTACATAAGGGCATAGAATTTTTGAGCCAAATATTCTTTCCTTTTATAAGCCAATCTACCTAAGCCACATTACAAACCCCATAAATCCTCATTAAGATTTGACTTGTTTGAATATAATCGGGGCAGTTTTCTTATTGGAGATTATTCCAAGATGCAAATTGTTGAAATTGGGGCAAGCTTATAGCTCAACATAAGATCTTTTACTCAAAAATTGTGTCATTTTCAAAGGGACATATGAAACAAAGAGGGGACCCCCTTTTTTAATTTCCATACTCATTCCCTTCCGTCTTTATACTATCCAAAGAGATATCATATAAATTTTGGGAAGTTCTTAATATTACCATTCCATCATTTGCCACTTCACACTTTGTCTTACCGACATGATGCCTATTCTTCATACATTTCCTACACCCAAATGGGGATGTCTCTAAACATTCCCAACATTCTATTGATTGGCCACTCCATTTCATTTTCAGACATAACCATTTGTTTACATTGACATTGTTAAATAAAAATTAGTGCCAATTTCACTTATTAGCTATACAAGCATTGATGATAAAGATAGGCAAGATGAAACATCCATGTCTAACAAGAATTTCATATGGGCAAACAAATTGTTTTGAAAATTCTCAATCTAGGAGGAATAAACAATTTTAAATATCTGAAAGTGTGACCCCTTCGTGTCCAATTCTTGTGGCAAAAGTTGTTAAGTCATTGACTTGCAATTTCACTGGGGAGACCAACAACTTTCTTGTTGTAAATGACCAAAGAGAACCCTAGCATTTTGTTAATCTCAAGTTTTGTTGCCCTCTCACATCAAAATCTTGCAAATAAAAAGAAATACATTTTACAATTTTAAATGCATTGAGTATTCTATATCTTTGCATGAATTGAAAAAAAAATTATTACATCTTTTACATCCAAATTGCCACAATTTAAATTGGGGGAAAAAAAGGAATTGAACTTTTGATATAAAAAAAAAAACCTTATCATGCGTTGTGCATTATCCATCCATTATATGCTCAATACAAAAATTTGCCTTAATTTAGATTGGGGCAAATAAAAAAAATTATGCATTATGCATTATCTACCCATTGCATACTTCATATAAAAATTATCACAATTTAGATTGGGGCAAATCAAAAGCAAATCATTCACTCTTCCATATCACTTATGGCATGCATTGCATCAAATTTGTCACAATTTAAATTAAGGGTAGAAAAAAAAATTGAACTTTTGATCAAAAAAATTGTGTAGTATGCATTATCCATCCATTACATGCTCAACACAAAAATTTGCCTCTATTTAGATTAGGATAAATAAAAAAAATTAATTATGCATTATGCATTATCCACCCATTACATGCTTAACATAAAAATTTGCCTTCATTTAGATTGGGGCAAACAAAAAAATCATGCATTGCACTTCACCCCATTACATGTATGGCCATAGAAAGTATGCCTTACTTGAGTTGGGGTAAAACAAAAACTTGTAGAACCCAAGGAAATAAGAGAAGAATTAACAAATCTCACCTATGAGTTTCTCGTATTTTTCATGTGAGATGAAACCTATTCTCACGCCCTTAAAGCCCAGCACCAACTACCATAATTGTTCAAAGCCCTGCAAAGGCAGGCACCTACTAAAAGCCCTACATGGCTAGGCACTTCCTTGCCGTTCAAAGCCCTGTAAAGACAGGCACCCACCAAAAGCCCTACATGGCTAGGCACTTCCTTACCGTTTAAAGCCCTGTAAAGACAGGCACTCACCAAAAACCCTACATGGCTAGGGACTTCCTTACTGTCCAAAGCCCTGTAAAGACAGGTACCCACCAAAAGCCCTGTATGGCTAGGCACTTCCTCACCGTTCAAAGCCCTGTAAAGACAGGCACCCACTAAAAGCCCTATATGGCTAGGCACTTCCTTACCGTCCAAAGCCCTATAAAGACAGGCACCCACCAAAAGCCCTACATGGCTAGGCACTTCCTTACCGTCCAAAGCCTTGTAAAGACAGGCACTCACCAAAAGCCCTACATGGCTAGGCATTTCCTCACCGTTCAAAGCCCTGTAAAGATAGACACTCACCAAAAGCCCTACTTGGCTAGGCACTTCCTTACCGTTCAAAGCCCTGTAAAGATAGGTACTCACCAAAAGCCCTACATGGCTAGGCACTTCCTTACTGTTCAAAGCCCTATAAAGACAGGCACTCACCGAAAGCCCTACATGGCTAGGCACTTCCTTACCGTTCAAAGCCCTGTAAAGACAGGCACTCATTAAAAGCCCTACATGGCTAGGCACTTCCTTACCGTTCAAAGCTCTGTAAAGACAGGTACTCACCAAAAGCCCTAGATAGCTAGGCACTTCCTCACCATTCAAAGCCCTGTAAAGACAGGCACTCACCAAAAGCCCTACATGGCTAGGCACTTCCTCACCATTCAAAGCCCTATAAAGATAGGCACTCACTAAAAGCCCTACGCTATTAGGCACTTCCTTACCATTCAAAGGCCTGTAAAGACAGGCACTCACCAAAAGCCCTACATTGTTAGGCACTTCCTTACCGTTTCAAAGCCCTATAAAGACAGGCACTCACCAAAAGACCAACATGGATAGGCACTTCCTTACCATTTAAAGCCTTATAAAGATTGGCACTCAACAAAAGCCCTACATAGGTGGGTGCTTCCTTACCATTTAAAGCCCTGTAAAGATAGGCATTAACTAAAATACCTATATGGGTAGGCACTTCCTATCTGCTTGCAGCCTTGTAAAGACAGGAACCTCCATTCTTGCACTGTTCACATCGCATTTTCGAGTGCTACAGTTGGCGACTCCACTGGGGACAGTTGGCAAAGAATCTAAGTTTTTGTAAGAGTCTTGCCCCTCCCAACAAAATACATGTTTCTTTCTTCATTCATTTCTAAGAGAAGAATATCATCTTATGAAATTCTCACTTAGAAATCTAATGAGGGGGCATTTGATCAACATATATTTTGTTTGGATCATTGTCAATTGTTTGCAACATCTTTCTATATTTTTATTTGGACATTTCCATTTGCATCATATTGCCAAAAAAAATCATTTCACTGTGTTTGTTATCCAATAGTCTTGTATTTTTTTTGTCATTTTCATTTCCATCACATTGCTAAAACAACAAAAAAAATCAAAAAAAAAAATCATTTTACTGTGTTAGTTATCCAATAGTCTTGCATTATATTTAGACCTTTGTCAATTGATCATTTTCATTTGCATCACATTACCTCATCACGTTGTTGAAAAAAAAAATCATGTCATTGTGTTTGTTATGCAATAGTCTTGCATTTAATCATATCTTGTCATGTTAGGGGCAATTAGGTCTTTTCATAGGTCTTGCATGGCTGACCAAAATACATGTTCTATCTTTACTTGTCACTTATATAAAAATTCAAAAACACACTTTTTCATATACTTACATGAGAAACAAGTAAAGAGGGGCAACTGTGAACACCGTATTTTGTCCGGGCATTTTTTTATTTAATAATAAATAATCAAAAATATAAAAATATAAAAATAAAATTTAATCCTTTTTAGGATTATATTTTCAAAAAAAATAATTAACAGAATTTAACTTTTCTAGATAATCTTTATTAGCTAGGATCTTTTTTTTTAGTTTATTCAAAAATAACAAAAAATATAAAAATAAAATTTAATCCTTTTTTAGGATTATATTTTAAAAATATAATAATTTAACAAAATAAAAAAAGGGATTAAATCTCAACTTTCCAAGATCTCTCCACTCGGTTAGATGTAGACAGGAGAAGGAAAAGGAAAAGCTAGAAGAACCAAGCATGCACAGATCACACACGAAACACACCAAAAAAGAAGAAGCAAGGCCTAGACGCAGCAGAGAAAGAAAGCAAAAGGAAGCACGTAAACACATAGCCACACAGACATGAAAACACTTTGAGCCAGACGCATGCATGCACAGCAAAACAAAGCAGAAGGAGCAGCAAGCAACCAACATACGTACACACTTTTGGCTAGCAGAAAAAAAGGAAACAGCAGCATGCAGAGCAGAAAATTGAGGAATAAAGGAAGCATAAAAAGGGAGGAGGAGCAGACGAAAAAGAATACACACTCTTCTCTGCGCCAGTCACGAGAAAGAGGATTGAGTAGAGTAAAGAAAGATACGGGGAGGGATCCAAAAATGGAGGATAAACAGAGCAGAGAAAAGATAGGGAAAAAATGACAGAAAAAGAGAAGAAAGGAAGGAGAGAGCACGAGAACGAAGAAGAAAAACCAAGGATGTCAAAACAAAGAAAGAGAAGACTTGAAAGAGAGACAGAGAGAGAGACTGAGAAGGAGAAAACTGAAGCAAAAATAGAGTACAACAAAGAAGAAAATAGAGCACCGAGAAAGAGGGAGGAGAGACTGAAAAAAATAGACCGAGCAAACAAGCGAGCACGAAGGGAGGAGAAGTTTAAGAGAGACAGAGATAGAGAGTGAGAGAGCACAGAGAAGAGAAGCTGAATGAGAGAGAACACGGAGAAAGAAAGAGAGAGAGGAGAGAGAGACCAGAAGCTGGAGGAGAATGCAAAGAAAAAAACAGAGACTGGAAACTGCGAACGAGAAAGCGAGAAGAAGAAAAACAAACGCATGCATGCACACTCACACGAGTTTGGGATGAAAACAGAGCACAGGTTCTGGATGAAAAGGAGTGAGCAAAGCACAGAAAAAAAAAGAAAATACAGAAACAGGAGCATGCATATGCACGTGGGTATTGAACGAGATCATCATCTTCTTCCCTCAGTTGCGCGGGTTCGTCTGCCAGTAATGTACAGGTTCTGATTCGATCCATCAGTTGGAGGAAGTGATATGGCTTCGAAGCACATCTTGAAGGAGCTTAAGGAATTGCAGAAAGATCCACCGACTTCATTCAAGTTTTAGTATAGGTTTTTAATAACTTTATGCAGCCTTACATTATATCATTTCCTAGCCTCAATGTATGCATAGCTTGTTATAAGATACTGTAGTTGAAGGTGATAGATATATATAATTAAAACTTAGACATACTTTTACAAATTAGATTCTGTTATGCTAAAAATCTTGATTACCTAACGAATGTGTTTTTGAATAACTCATATAATAAGAGAAAATTTAAATCCCCGCAAAACGATCCTATATCGTGAAAATCAATAAGATTTTGCAGGTATGAGGATTAATTTTGTATATAATAATATGAGTTTCAAAGGCTCATCATTAAAATTAACTCTTTTTTTATATATAATTTAAATTAATAAAATATTTAAGTCCAATGAGAGATTTCCAGAATCTTCGTTGAGGTTTAAATTAAGTATGTTATTGTGTGGGATAATAAATCCTCATAGACGATGTGATTATCACTTTGTATTCAGTAAATAAATAAATGAATTTTTGTAAATAAAATTAAATATTTGTTATATAATAAAATTAATTAATTAAATTAATATATTAAACCTTTTAGTCATATGAGATTTTTGAATGTCTATAAACCTCTAAAATAATCGTCTTACTGTGAAAGTCAATAAGACTTCATAGGTATAGTGATTAAGATTTTTATATTGTAAAATAAAAATTATATAATTATGTATTAAAATATTTTAAAAAAATGTATATAATATTTAATCCTTTATGGTGTGAGGATTTTGAATCCTCGCAGATATTTAGGATAATCATATTATCATATAAGCCAATAAGGCTATGCAGGTATAATGATTAAAATTCTCTAAAAACATATATATGCATGCTTGAATAAATTATTACTAACATATAAATAAATTTAATTCTTTTATTGTGAGAGATTTTGAAATCTCCACAGATATTTAGAATGATTGCATTATCGTATGAGCCAATAAGGCTCTATAGGAACTGCGATTAAATTCTCAATCGTAAAATATAAAAAAATAATTTTAAATCCTTTTCTTTTTCAAAATTCAAAAATTGAGAAAATAATTAAAATTAAATTACTTTCTGCAATTTAAAACACACATATCAAAATTTTTAGAAATTGTTTTATTTGCAAAATGGTGAATTATTTCTAATTAATTTCTCTTCAAAAAAATATATATTTTCACCAACAAACTTTTAAGCCGAACTACGTGGACTTTGATCCCTATCACAGGGTACGTAGGTCTCAAAGCCAGATTCTGAGTCAAGTCCTCCCCGTAAATAAATAAATATTTCTCACTTAATTGTTATCATTTTTATATCAAACACGTGAATATAAAAGGGATAATTAAAATAATTTTAAAACCATATTAATATAGCACAACAAACTTGAGGTAACCGTTCTCGTGAACGGGTGTTGTGGGGTGCCTAACATCTTCCCGACACCCAACCGACTCCCGAACCTATTTCCTATTTTCGTAGATCATCCTTATCCACCTTTAAACAGTTTTTCGAGATTTTTCTCAAAATTTTAGTGGCGACTCCCATTTCTTCGGTCTCCTTCTGAAGGCCGGAACCTCCGCTCTCGCACCATCCGCGTCACATTTTCGAGTGCTATAATAAGTATCATATGTTAACTTTTTAACTTAACATAAATACTTTTTAGCTAAATTTAATGAAATTTAGTTACTCAAAATCTTTAACTTCTATCATTTAGCTATTTACAGCTACAACCCACTCACCCTATCTTCACTTAACAACTAACAAGCTATTCTCATACTCATAATCAGCTTTCATAAGTTTAGAACTTCAAATCTCAAACTAGGGTTCATCTAACTTATTCCAAATAACACCTAAGGTTCACATTAAAACTTCTCTTAAGAAACTTAAATCAAACTTTTAGAGTCAGATGGAATCTTTAAAATATAAACTCATAGATTCATCAATTCAGAAGAAATCTACCTACTCCCAAATTTCATGAAAAATGAGATGGAGAGGAAGAAGAGAGAAGTAGGAAGTGTAACATCATCATCAACATTTCCAAACACACAGAACACCAAAAATGAAACACCATTATGATAATCAGAACTAATCAAATCCCTTATAAATAGTTATCATAACACAAAGGTTATGAAAAGTGTAAGAAAATTAGGATCCTAAGAAAATCCTTTTTAAAAGCTATTTAAGCTCAAACTATAACTTAAAATAAAGTATAAGAGATAGCGGAAGCACGAAAAACAAGTAACATCTCAAAATGTAACTCTGGTTAGACAAGTAAGGTTACGCTTACTAGTCCTCCCCAATCTCACATGATTAATGTGATTATCAAATTTACAAAATCATACAAATGGGGTACCCAAGTTTAACAAAATGCAAATAGAAGAAACGGTTGTGAACAATTACAATGGGGACTTAATACTTAAAATACTCATATACTCTTTCATGCTTTGCAAAGTAGAGCTTTAAAGATATTTGTGGAAGCCTAGAAAAACCAAGGAAATAAAAATATGTGCTTAAAGTCTCAAAAATGTGAATTATGCAACAACAAAAGAAATGGCACGTATGCCTCAGCTAATTACCAATACACCACAGCTTGTGAGCCTCTATGCCATGCATTGTGGCATGAGGCACCATGCCTTGCAAGACATTGCACAATTTTGACAACAAAATTTTTACTACCATTAGGACGACATTATGATGCATTTTAAATTTCCGTCCGACGTCCAATCAAGGTGATTCTTGTGTCTATAGAGAGCTTACTTCTAGCTCTAGCTAATGTCACAAGTTCCACACTCAAATTCATTTTCTATCAAAAGTTGGACACCTAAATTCATTTTCTATCAAAAGTTAGATACCCAAACCCATTTTGACTCCTTTTTCATAAAAAACTCCCAACATGGGTGTCCAAGCTCACACATAAGTGCCAAAAGCCTATACTAACCATTTGACTACAATCAATGGACTATTTAGGAGTCATGCAACACACCACAACCATACATATGCACATATAACAAAATTTCACCACTGAATCCTAAATTTCACAAAAAACACAAAGGGGGAAGAAAAATTGCACAATTCATCAATATCATTCTAAAACATCTCAAAATACACCTTACATTACTTGCACAAGTATTTTAGCCCTATACAAGGTTTACAACCAAAACTCACTAACCCAAAGTACAAAATGCACAAGGTTTTCACAATAATAATGCAAGTAGCTCAAAATCATGGAATGATTCCTAGTTGGCAAATTAACAACATTAATACTCAAATATTAACATAAGGAGGCTTACGGTAGGATTTACACTATAATCCTATACCTCAGCACATTTTCCCCGATCTTGGTCTGATGAGTTATGGCATGAAAATATTAAAGATTGAGGGGTGAAACTACTCAGTAACCAAGATCTACCTAACCTATACAATTACATTTTAATTAAAAACCAATTCAATTTTGCACCTATGAAAATATAGCCTCGAACACAACAATAACAATTATGTGATTGGGCATACAACAAATATCATCATATTTATACAAATTATGCACAATTGGAGTTGTAAAACTAACAACCATGCACCCCTAACACATGCCGGACCACAATAACAACAACCATGTAGCCAGATCTAAATGTATCATCAATGTTAGCCTTATACCCTCCTATTACCTTCGACATAAAACTGGTGGCTATTAAGTGCCTACATCCAAAACTCGGACTAACCCAACTTTTCACTCATGAGGAGCTATCGGGTCAGGGTTAACTTATTCACTTGTGTACCATGTTTCTCCCAATACTAATAACCATAGGGTGTTGTACCCCTAATCAAGCTTCCTCATAAACCGGTGGAGACTAGTTAAGTTTGAGTCCCTCATAGAACAAGTACGATAGTCTCGATTCAATAATGAGATAAAGGTTACCTCCTGATTCCAATAGTTAGTGCCAAGGCAAACTTTTGATTCTAATAGTATGTCGCTAGTACCATATGAATTTACCATACTACTCCTCTCCCTAGACAAACTCCTGCCAATGATCATGCTATGTACAACATACATATGTTATGCAATCTAGTCAAAAATTCATCTCATAGGAATTCACATATCCTCACTTACTTACTCATCACACTCCACATATCAAATGCCATATTTTCCTCAATTTCATAATGGCATGCCATCAATCATAATCATTAATCACAAATGTGTAACATGCATGAGGTTTTTCATTTTTAAAACCATTTCAAAAGCTCATGACATTGCCAAAATTGCATCAATAATTTTCACATAGCAAACAAATTTCAAATCATTAATTTCAACAATTATCTAATTAGTATACAACTATACAAAATATATTTTTCCTAATTACCTTAAACCTTTAAGAGATCAAAGGTTTACTCCTCACAATACCAATTTTTAAAGCTTCTTTTCAAGCTCAATTGGTGCCAAATGAGTTACTCTACAATTATATCCCAAGGATAACATTATTACTCCACTTTGATAACTTTCAGCATTATAACTCCACCTTCTCCATTTCATCAAAATCATAAGTTCACTCCTAATCAAACCCAATGGGTTTACTAAGTTTCGTTGACCCATATTATCATTAATAAGTTATTAAACCACCATTAATGATCCATAAACACTCCCAACAACCTTATTCATTACTAAATTTAGATATTAATGGCTCCTAACTACTAACCACTTGTAAAACATTAATGTAGAGTTTAAATACTCTAAATAGTTCCCATTATATCCATTTTAGTCAATGAGTTTGGACTTAGAGCTCATACGAATCAAAAATCACCCTCCCAACTCAAACTCTAACTCAACTCTTCACAAAAATGGAAGGGAAGGGAAAGAGATGGGCTTAGTAATCTTATCATAAGTGTTTGAAAGCTTTAAAGTATCACCAATGGTCCCAATGTACGTGCCCTAGCTAAGCAATTTCGTGTTCTCTTATCTTCTCCTTTATTCATCTCTATTTTTTTGCATAGACATGAATTAACTTATGTGGGATTTTGGCTATGTGGTGCAGTGTACTCAATCTCTCATTACGACGAGTGGCATAGAGAGGTTCTTCCTCATTATTTTATCTCTATGCACTATGGCAGATCATCCATACACCATGGCATATGGCCCAAGTAGCCTAACTTGACTTCAGACTCACATTTAAAGCTAAAATCACAATCAAGTACACTTATTAAACCCTTATGGACACACACCTCATCAATTTACTAATTACCCTTATTAAGCTTAATTAATTGAGTCTAAAAATCTAGGATGTTACACAAAACAAGCATAAAAGAAAGAAATTTTATCTCCCTTATAATTGCTCTATCCACCAAGGTGCTTGCATTATCTGTCATGGTAAATGCCATAGAGAGCCAAGGCTCTCGCTAAGCAATGTGCTATGGCGTACTCGCTTTGTTATCATGGCAACACTCTTGGCCAAACTCTTGGAGCGCGCTAATTCACCATCCGACGTTTGATTCGAGCGATTCAACCATCCACAAGTAGCTCTTTGAGCCACCTAGCTATTGGTACTAGTCTAACAACTAAATATTAGTCCAATTGAAAGTTCGACACCTAGATAAAAAATAGTACCTTTTCTTTCCAAAACAACAATTGAGGTGTCTGAACTCACATACCAAGTGCTAATACCATGGAACCATTTGAACCAACTCAAATAGACCACAAATAGCCTATTTTCACAATTAAATCACCACAATATCATTCCATACAAAATTTGACCATCCAAACCCCCTTTTAGCATAAACCTAAAAGGGTGCAACAATTCATCAAAACACATCACTAAGGCCACACAACCACATAACTAACCATGAAAACAACACTTGCATTAATATCTCAATCCCTCATAATAATTACATCACAATTTCAACATTTTAAGTCGAGATACCCACAATTTACAACAATGTTCAGGCAAGTGACTCAAAATGACATAGGGACCTAAGTTGGAATATGCATAATTAATTTATTGCAAAAACAAAAAGGAAATAAGAAATGACTATATAAACACTAGTCCCCTCAATACTCAATAGCACCTTCCTTCCCTTTGCCCATATCGAAGACTTTACTTGAAATATGTAACTACAAGGTGAGTCGAGGACTTAGTAACTAAATAGTCTAGTCAAACTACTCATGTATAAGAATAGAAAGTGAGCATGTAAAGTAGCATATAAAACACATAAAACAAGTTACATACTTATACATATAGCTGACAACTCAATAAGACCAAATCCATGTAACTAGACTGGCCGAAGTTCACCAATAGTAAGAGGCAACCCTAGCCAAAAGTACCTTTATGCACTATAAACCACAAATTCCCATTGTCTATAAATACTCAAGGTGTCGATGCCCAATCTATATCATATAGGACTGGGACTTTCAAACAATATAGAAATGTACACCGGGGCCTCAATGTACTATATGAATTTTCAAACAATATCCCTAATATCACACTAGGGTGAACTCTTATCCTCTAACAATGGTCATGCTAAATATATGTTCAATGATTCCACAGACAACCATAACATATAATTTCCACTATAATGGTCATTTCCACATAAACCATAGAATTTCACAAATACTTACACTTAAATATAGGGTTTAGTCTTCAAAACCATAATGTTTAAAACATAATCTTTCGTTCCACTTTACATAAAGTTTCTAAATCATAATCATCCCATATTAATATTATACTAGTACAAAACATGAGTATTAACTTTAATAACTACCACACAACCATCCAAACAGGCATATAGAGAATTTAAATAATCCAGTTACCTCAACTCTTTTGACATTAAAAGGGTTACTATGGCCAAACAATAGCACCACACGTGTCCACTAGCATAACAATGCTCAATCAATATTTAATCTATAAGATTGAACATTTAATCAATAATCCACACACTAATTAACCCTTTTTTAACACAACTTTGAATACCCATTATACTCAAAACCTTAATTTAGCTCTATTAATTTTTCCAACACACTCCATTAATTTCATTTGGCACCTAAACATGTTAATAACATCCCTTCATTACCCACATTGCTCCCTACCTCTCAATTTCCACTTAGGATTTGTCAAAACCCTACCTAAAAATTCCAAATCACTACACAATCCATAAACCTAGGTTTAGAAGCTTGATTCAACTCTCCAAGAACTTAACTAAAGCAATAGGTTTAGTCACAACCTAAGAAAAACTAAAATCAAGTCCCACATTACCCCAAACATACAAAAATTCTTATAAAGGGAGAGGGAAAGATGTAAAAAGCTTACCTAATGATTAATATCGCCCAAAATGATTCTAAATAGCTCCTAATGTCAAGTCCTAACAGACCATAAGCTCCCTTCATCGTCTCTCTTGTGCTCTCTCTCTTTTTGCCTTTGGCTTTTGCTTATTCACATATCTAATATATGCATATTTTTGCCCATTTGCTACAACGCATGGTGCGTTTGCTGTAATGGATGGCACAGAGAGGCTTAGACACATTTTAAGCCTATCTCTATGTCACAGTTTGCTCAAACTCTAACCTAGCCCTCCTCTAAGGCCGTTTAATGATCCAATAACTACATTAGTCTTCTAAAAACATCATTAATTTAAAATTCACTTAACTTTACCAATCTACCCCTATAAACACTTGAAATCTCAAGGCTTGAAACTTAGGATGTTACAAAGAGCTTATCTAAGAGTTCAAATATCCAATTTAGCTTCCAAAATCACCTAAATTGAAGCCCTAGTAGAGATGCAATCTTTCTCCTTCAAGTTCTATGTTGGCCCCAACTAATTCTGGTTTTTCAAGCTAATTTCATATCTTTATGCTATCAAAGTTGTGCCAAGCACCACAGCACGTGGCACATATGCAGTGGCACACAACATAATGAGCAAAATCTCACTTTTTTCTCACCTGATCTAACCCAATCCAATCCAACTTGCACCCTAGCTTGATCTTAGAGCTATATATGATCCAAAATGTCCATTAACAACCCCAAAAACATGATTTAACTTCATTAATAATTTTTTAATTAATTTCTCCTTTAATTAGGAATAAATTCCAAATTAAAAAAACTTCAAATGTTACAGCTACACTATTTAAGAATTCTTATTCCCTGGGCATTGTAGTTAGAGGATATTAGGGAGTGCAAGTCGTATGTGTACATGTTTAATCTTCTTTATTGAAATACGATATATTGAATTCGACCATGATTAAATTATTATTTAATTCTTCATTTGATTAAAACTAATTTAATCAATTGTATTAAATTAACTACTATTTAATATAATATATATATATATATATCTAGATCTCAACGGAGGATAATATAATATATCCAACAATATGTGCAATAATTTAAAAACCCTATTGGCACCATGCATCCAATCACTCACAGCTGGGACTAGAGCTCTAGCACTAGTGACAATTAAACTTAATTTTTCAAAGTGGCTAAGAGTGGATTTGAACCAATAACCTCTTGGTCACCAAAAAAAAAAAAAAGATAGCCACTAAGCTACCAATGCTTTATAATTAAATATTGCACAAGTTTTATATATTATCAATTTTTTTTTTTACTTTTCCAAACATTACTTGTGAGGAATTTAATGATTACTTATTATTTCATAAATGGTTACTTATCAAAGAACCATTTGTAAAATGAAAAGTTCCCTTTACTAACTTTGACAATTTCCCTTACTAATTTGAAAGTTAAATTGTTACTAAAATAATAAATTCACATAAACTTTTGATAATTAATTAAACTTTTGGTAAAAAAAGTAAACATTTGGAAAAAACCTATGCATATTAAATTTTTTAAGAAATCCCTATCAGTAATTTAGCAAGTAATAATTTGTGAAATAATATGTAATCATTAAACTCTTAACAAGTAGTGTTTGAGAGCATAAAAGCAAAGTTGATAATATATAAAACTTTGTGCAATATATAATTAAAAAGGATTGGTAGTTTAGTAATTTTTAACTTTTTGAGTGACGAAGGGGTTAGGTGTTTAAATCTACTCTTGACCACCTTAAAAAGTTAAATTTAACTGTCTCCAACAAATGTGATAATAGGAATTTTTTTTATTAAAAAAATATAGTGAGGAATAATTTTGTCTTTTTACCACAAATTTTAATTACATTTAAGCCCCTTAATCCTATAGAATAATTACAAATTTTTTTGATTTTTTTTTTTGGCAATAAATTTGCTCTAGTGATACTTAGTGTGATTTTCTCTTAGACAACAAGATTTAGTGATTACTTTATAGTAATGTATGTGTGTGTAGTTTACCACATAAATGACCACTAACTAAATTAATTATAATCTTTATTTTTTTTGTTTTGTCTTTTCCTTTTGCTAATGGAAACTTCCCACACGCTGAGAATATAAAGGACATGAAAAATAATGTTGTCACGTTTCAAAAATAAAAAATGACTGACACAGAATGTGGACCACCACACATCCCTTAATCCTTAAATCAAATAATTTTTTTAGGATTAAGTCATAATTATGTTTTAATCTGAATTAGAACATGTATAAACATTTTTGGCATTAATAAAAGCTTCAATATTTTTGTAGAAATTTTGACAAAATCTCCTCTACAAATAGGATCTTGCAAAATTTCTATAATACAATGTTTAAACAAAAGATAACTAGTCAATCAGGAGCAGAGCTCCTTCTAGGCAACAAACAAAATAATATATAACAATATAAACAACCTATTCACAAACTATGTGGAACACCTAACAATAAGTTTATAAAATAAAATTTTATAATTAAACCATTACATTAAAAGAGAGTTTAATCCTTAGCTCCTTCACTTCTAGATAATCATAAACTCCTCAATGTTTAGTGGGTGATTCAGCATCAGCTACGCTATCTGAGACTAAAATTATTTCTAATGAATAAATGTCCCAATAGTAAAATTGAAAGAATATAAATGGATAAACTACAACAGTTATGTAAAATAAAGATAAACATTGTATTAAAATGACATCATTAAACTAGGAACTAAGAAATCTATACAAATTTTTTAAAAAAAACAACTTCTAAATTTATAAAGTCAAGGCAAGTATAACACTAGGTCTTGAGAAGTTAAGTAAATTAAATGAGCTAATTAAATAGAAACATTTCTTAAGTAAAATCAATGAATTATATATATTCCACAAATTCAATAATAACCAAAATAATGTGAGGACTATACATAATAGGTAATAGATGTGGATATACAGTCCACAGGATAACTAACTAAACATAGTCGAAGTCACAAAATAAACATGAACACACAATCTACGAGGACAACTAACCAAATATGATTGAAGCCATGAAACAGACGTGGGTATAAGATCCAAGAATAACAGATGTGAGAACAGAACTCACAAAAATTAAACTAGCTAATTATTAACCATGGCACACTAAGGGTTAACGGAGCTACCATTAGCAACCAATGTTCTATATATAGTCCCTTTCGAAATCAATTTTTTAAATATATGAGAAAATAATCACTTTTAAAATATAGCTTTTTCTTCTTGATATCAAAATCAGATGAATTATGGAAAATATCAATCCTTTTAAATATAAAAAAAATAAATTTATAACTAATATCTCATAAACTTTTTCACCAATTTTCATGGCCATATGTAAATAAAATAAATTACTAAAACTTATGAAAGCCTTTTTGCAAATCTTATAAGTATATGCCATGATTCCAAAAGCCAGAATAACTTAATTAGAAAAAGTAATTAGTGCTACAAAAATTTATATATTGACAATAATAAATTATTAAAAATATATAATAGTTTGATAAAAGAAATTTTGATAAGACATTAATTGGGACATTACCTACTTACCTAAAATTCTCAAAATTCAAAATTTACTTATTAACTCCAATCACATTTTTACTTTTCCAAACACCCTAAAAATCATTTTAAAATTTGAAATAACTATTAATAAATTCAATAATTTCCTTCCAACATTACTGCTATCACAATTTAGTCATAATAGAATTGAAACTTTAAAAATCAAGACTTTACACATAAAAATTCCTCCAAAACCATAGTTCCAAAGACTTCAACTAACAACATATCACTTTCATAATCAAAATTTGTACACAACACTAACATCAATTCTCCAAATAATAGCATCCACAAACTAATTATGTTTTTCAAGAAATTTAATAAGATTTTAAAAAAATACACAATCAATCACTTTTTTTAACAAGCATTTTAACAAACATCTTATAAACATCAATATTTAAATGTCATATCTAAGCTTTTTTCTTTCAATTTCATCCTAACCAATTGTTCAATAGCAACCAATTTAAACAAAAATTAATTTAACTCATAAATTCTAACCCATATGTGTCATCATCATGCTTCATTAAAAAATTTTCAGCTTATTTTAACCCTTCTCCCCCTTACACTGTCACGAGCAGCAGTAGAACATAAAGAAAAAAAAAAATTGAAACTTCAACGAAAATTTCATCACAGACTCACACGTACAGCAGAACCTAACAATGAAAGGAAATTTACCACCAGCAATCATGAACAGAGGAGGAGAAAGAAAGGTCGACAGAACAGAGGAGGAGAAAACAGCTGCAAACCAGCCTCCATCTCATGAATCAGACCTCCAAAAATCTTAAACCAGCTACTAGCATGCTCACGATTCTCTAATGAAAAGAATAGAGAAGAAAAAAAGTTCAACAGCGCCTATGATGGAAAATGATGAGAAGACCAGAGATGAAATGGGAAAACCAGAACTTGCTACCTGAAACACAGCTCTTGCTTGCACGGCCGACGACCTGAATAACGACGGAGAAAGGATGGAGAAGCCAGATGATGGACGAGCACTCTCTTGTTTGCTGAATCTGGAATTTTCAAGATGAGGAAGAAGGGAAAGAAAGTGTAAACCCTCCATTTTTACTTTTTTTTTTCTCCCTTATGTTCCTTTTTTCTTCCCTTTATATGCATGTACATATATAAGGGTAAAATAATAAATTGTGGAAGGCTGGAACAGAAGAAATAGAGCATTTATTCCTGGTATCCAAGAAGATTCGAACCCAAAACCTAATAAATCTATTAATAATGCTAGCTCCACTGCTCTATTTACACCTTCCTAGCGTAAATTTTTTTTCCCAAAAGTAATAAAAACACAATTAAAATATCTTATCATAATTCTAATTTTTTTAATTTTTTTTAATTATTAGGTTGTTACAAATGTGGTTATGTTTAAAATCTGCCGCCGCATGAATTCAACTATTGATATTTTTGTAAATTAATTGTTGTCATTGAGTCAAAAGTAATTTAAGAAACAAAGAAAGGGCATTTTGTAGGAATTTATATCATTTTGTGCGGCAAAGGAAGTTGCTAGGTCCTGCAACTGATGCCTATCTCGCAAGAAATCTGGGCCTCATTTTACATATGCATAGGAAAAGTTGGGCTTGAAAATACATTGTAAACAATTTTTTTTAATATTATATTAAAATTTTTGGTGAGTTATAACAGATATTTTACTGAGGATGCCTTCGTTGGTCTCAGGTGGGCTCTCATAGCTTGTGTTAATTGGACGCAAATTTAGTCAAGATAATTAGAAAAGATGTCCAAAGGTTAAACCTCTTTGTTTGTACAAATAAATTGGCTTTGTTATGGATTAGAATTGTATGGCAAAGAAATCTGGATTCTAGTTTTGTTATATGTCGCTCATTGTGTTTCATTGTGGGTTGTTGGAATTTGCAGCAAGTAACAGCTTTAATTAATTTAATTGATGAAATAGTAAAGGAAAAAAGGAAGAAACTAGGTGAACATTTTGCATCTTGTTTAAGGTTTTTGTGTGAGTGGACAATACTTAGAAGTGAGTCTCTAAATAAGGTCGTCGCAGATGATGAGAGCTTTGAAGAATTTGAGAGACATGGGCCATAGTTAATTTTACAATAGTTTGAACATAGAATATTGTGAGGCTTTTTTGTTTAATAAATGCCAAAACAAAATTACCTGCGAGTTTCATACATGAATGGTAGCGAACGTAATGGAGAAGGCAGACTGGCTTATTAACTATACCCACTTGAAATTTTCGTTCGAGAAATGATAATATTTCATTATCTTATTACAAATATGTTGATTATCGATTACATTGTCAAGATTAAAAAAAAAAGAAAGAAATTTGTTTCAATCACGTGAAAAACAATTAAAGTTACGTACATGTGTGGTCTAATTTTCATTACAATTTAATTGGTTAGGTAATCTTCTCAAGTCTCGAGTCCCAACAGACAAAAGTAATGGCTAATCATGTGATTACTTTAATAATGGGATTAGTTATCTTTTTGCCTATATTAATGCTTGAATGCTCTATCCATCTTGCATACAATAGTCTAGAATTACGCATATTTGATGCATATATATTTGATGGTTATTGAAAAATCCGTTGAATGACAAAAAGCGGTAATTGGGAAAAATAATATTTGACAGTTTCAACAAAAACTGTCAAATATATGAATCAATATATTTGATGATTATATATAAAACCATTAAACTTAAAATATAATATTTAAATTAGAAAATTTTTTGAAATTTTTTTATATAAGTTTGACAATTATATAGTTAACTGTCAAATATAGTGAGACAATATTTGACGGTTAAATCTGATAACCGTCAAACTTATGCCATTTAAAATTGCCTCCGCCTTACTCATATCACACGTTGCTCTGCAAAGACCGGACATGCCTGGAAATGTTCAATCTCTCTGAAATTTCTTCTCCACCCAAATGTCTCTGCTACTTTGACTCGTTTGGAAGCATTGATTTTTGAAGATCCCATTGTTCATCGTCGTGCCCTAGCTTCTCTGAGCACAAAATCGCGTCCATAATCATAGCTTGGTGAAGAATCAGAGCCTTCGCAAGCGATCGGACTATTGCTCTATGAAGAATCAGAGCATTCTTACGCTCTTGCTCTGTCAACTTGGTGGAATCCATTGAAGCTATTATGTTCTGCAATTTGCTGCATTGACCGAAGAAATTCCGAGGTATGTTTAAGCTATTCATTCTCTTTTTTTGTTCATATGTTGTTCGAATTGGTGACTGTGATAGCTGTGGTCTGTGATTCATACTTATACTGGATTGCTTGCTTTACATTGATCATTTTCTACTGTGGCTGGGTGCTCAATGAAAGTGCGTTGATGTTGTTTGCTTTTCTTTCCATGGATGCATGCAAGGTGCTTGACAGAATGCCTATAAGAAATTGAAAATTACCCAAGCACTCTTAGCCAAAAAACTTAGATTGGAATATTAATTATTATACCTAATTAGAGCAACCTTTTTTACAAATTAATAATACAAAAGTATGCTGAATGAAGATTCTTAAGTGTTATTGCCTCAATTTCTTAGTCACACGTTTATATAACAAGCAATTAATCACCAAAAATAGTCAACAAGAAAGAAAAGTGCCTGAACAGTATAGTAAAAAAGAAGAATATTGCTCAAAGAGGACGAAGGAGGAAATACAAGAGGGAAGGGACTATAAAACTCTTCTCTGCCTTCCACCATTGCTTTACTCCTTCATATACCCAATTCCTTTCCATTAAGCCCATTTCTTATGAGCCTAAACGTAGCCATTGGCTAATTAGTTAACAACTCATAACCCAACCCAAGTACTTAGGCTAATCTATTACAATTTATAATTTATAGTTGGCATAAATGAGGAAGAGAGCTGGAAATATATAATATCTAATTATTTATATATATAGTATTGAGAAAAAAGTTTAGAACTTGGGGGACTTCTAAATAATAGTCAATCATGGGGCAAAATGATTTATGATTATCTCGACATTTGAGGGCATAAAGTATATGTAAACAAAATAATTATGTTCAAGAAATTTCACACGGAATATGGCCTATATATCTATGAATCTAGCCTATATATATCAAAATTAACGTTTATTTAGAGCATCTCTTTCAAGGCATATCTATGAGTGTAGCTTATATATCTCCTGTTATTAGAATCCAAAGATGAGATATCATTATTTGGCAGTTCTTTAATTCCTATGTCAAGATAAAAATCAAGATTCATTGAAAAGAAGTAAAAAAAAATAGAGAGGATACTGTTCTTGAAGTATTCCATTGGGCATAGATATATTTTGATTTACTGCTATTGGAATCTAAAAATATAGTAGAAAAATGCATGTTTGTGCACATGACATTAGCTAGATATTTGGCATTTTTTTTGGCTTAACCATCGACTAAGAGAATAAAAATATTTCACATTTATTTTTTTAGTTAACATTATAGAAATTGACTTGTTGCTGTTGAATTAAGTTTGATTAAACCGTATAGGGATTGAATTTAATTTGAAGAGAGGGTAAAATGCTCGAGAAACTTTCAATTATAAGTCATTATGCTGCCAAAATTTTTTTAAATAGTAACAAAATTTGTGGCTTTATTAAGTTTCAAATCTTTGAAATTATGTTTTTGTGAATTTGGTTGTTATCCTAACTAAGCAGGAGTGAATTAGATTATAAGCTATGAAGTTTTATTACTTATTAATAGATAGTGAAATTTTTACTAAAAGTAAGTAGGAGTGAATTAGATTATAAGCTATGAAGTTTTATTACTTATTAATAGATAGTGAAATTTTTACTAAAACTAAGTTCTTCAAATTAGTTTTAGTACTGGTAGTCAATAAAGTTTATTGAGGAATTATGTGTGAAAGCATGTGACTCATGATTCATTATTTGATTGATGAAGACCTAATATCAATGAGTCACTAGTCACACTTTTCCTCAAAATGATTCTTTCTAGATCTGGAAGATGGACAAAGAATGGATGTCTTCCAATCGATTAACGAAGGAATACTTGAATGGGGTGAAAGAGTTTATTAAGTTTTCACTTGAGCACACAAACGATCATACTAGTATAGTGTGCCCTTATGTAAAATGTTGTCTGATGAAGCGGATTTGTGTGTCTGAATTAGAAAATCATTTAACATGTTATGGAATTGATCAGAGTTATAAGTGTTGGCACAAACATGGAGAGACAAGAGATGTGAGCCGGGGTTATAGTAAGAGCTACTTGTCACATGATTTTGATACAAGTACATATGAGGTTGATGAGGAAGACCATCTTGAAGAGATGGCCCGGGTAATTGAAGAGGAATTGAAGGACTATCCTGAAATGCTTGAGAAATTAAAAAGTAATGTGGAAAAGCCTTTATATAGTGGTTGTACTGAGTTCACATTATTGTCAGGAGTGTTAAGTTTGTACAACTTGAAAGCAAGTAGCGGTTGGAGTGATAAGAGCTTTAGTGAATTGATTGCACTTCTTAAAGTGATGCTACCTAAAGTGAACAAGCTTCCTATTAACACATATCAAGCAAAACAAATGTTACGTGCTATTGGCATGAGCTATGAGAAAATTCATGCTTGCCCAAATGATTGCATATTATTTAGAAATGAATATGAATCATTAACTAACTGTCTAAAATGTAAAGCATCACGCTTCAAAGATAATGGGAAAAGTTCGGAGAAGGCATTGTTGTATTTTCCTATTGTGCCTAGATTTAGACGATTGTATAGTAGCAAAGAAGATGCAAAAATTTAACATGGCATGCGGATGAGAGGATTAAAGATGGAAAACTGTGACATCCTGCTGACTCTCCCTAATGGGGAAGGATTGATCATGAGTACCCTGAATTTGGGCAAGAATCAAGGAACTTATGCCTTGCATTATGTAAAGATGGAATGAATCCGCATGGACTCCAAAGTAGTACTTATAGTACTTGGCCAGTGATTTTGATAATTTATAATTTGCCTCCATGGTTATGCATGAAACGCAAATACATGATGCTATCCATGCTAATTTCAGGGCCAAAACAACCCAGAAATGACATAGACGTGTATTTAGCTCCTTTAATTGAAGACTTCAAGTTATTATGGGAGATAGGGGTTGAGGTTTTAAGAGCCTTGTTATTTGGTACCATTAATGACTTTCTAGCATACGGTAACTTATCGGGGTACAGTATAAAAGGGAAACTTGGATGCCCTATTTGTGAAGAAAACACAGATTCAATTAGGTTAGAGCATGGTATGAAGAATGCTTATATGGGGCATCGCAGGTGGTTGCATCCAAGTCATAATTATCGACAATTGAAGAAATGTTTTAATGGAAATTCAGAAGAACGTGGCCCACTTTTAATGCTGACTAGTGACCAATTGTTTGAAAAGGCTAAGGATTTGTATATCGAATTTGGGAAACCTTTTTCAAAGCACCTTGGGACAAGTGGGTGGAAGAAAAAGTCTATTTTTTTCAAGTTATTGTATTAGAAGGTCTTGTATGTTAGGCATTTTCTTGATGTGATGCATATTGAAAAAAATGTTTGTGATGGTGTTGTTGGTACATTACTCCATATTCCTGGAAAGACAAAAGATAGCATCAATGCAAGGTTAGACATGCTTTTTATGGGGATAAGGGAAGACTTAGCACTAGAGGAGAAGGGGAGTCGCACCTTTCTTCATCTAGCAGCTCACACATTGTCTAGAAAAGAAAAAATTTCTTTTTGTGAGTTTCTTGCTACAATTAAAGTTCCAGAGGGTTACTCATCAAACATTAAAAACCTTATGTCAAAAAAAGACCTAAAGTTGAAGGGTTTAAAATCTCAAGACTTTCATGTCTTGATGGAAAATTTTATTCCGGTGGCAATACCTCTATTTGCAATAAAGTTATTTATCCCAACAAATTGCCGAAGTTATAAAGCCAAATTGTAAAAGTATTGTGTGAGCTGGAGATGTATTTCCCACTTTCTTTCTTTGACATAATGGTTCACTTAACCATTCACTTAGTGAAGGAGGTACAAATGTGTGGCCCAGGTTATTTAAGATGGATGTATCCTGTGGAGCATTATATGAAGGTATTAAAAGGATATATCAAAGACTATAGTCCACCTAAGGGTTGCATTTTTGAACAGTATATCAGTGAAGAAGTGGTTGAATTTTATACTGAGTATTTAAAAAATGTCAATTATGTTAGGCTACCAGTGCCTCGGCATATGAGAAGGGAACGTAGGGAAGGGATAATAGGAAAGAATATAGTTACTATCTCAAATTTACAGTGGGATCAAGCACATCTTTATGTGTTGCACAACTCAGAAAAGATTCAAGAATTTGCAGACGAGCACTTGGCTGAGCTTAAGAAGGATAATCCTAATAGAGGTGAAACTTGGTATGTAAAAGAACATAATAAGTAATTTGCACATTGCCTAAAAGAGCATATTTGCGATATGTTCAACATGAATCCTAATTCTGTTTCTAAAAAAGTGAGATGGTTGCCTAGAGGTCCGAGCATGCAAGTAGCTTCTTATACTGGCTATGTTATCAATGGATACACCTTCTATACTAAAGAGCAAGATAATCGAAGCACAATGCAAAATAGTGGTGTCACTCTTATTGCTCATGTGATGCATGTAACTAGCTTTAAAGACAACAGCCCAGTATATGCAAATATGTCATATTTTGGGGTAATTGAGCACATTTGGGAGTTAGATTATGTAAAGTTTCAGATTCCAGTCTTCGGTTACAAGTGGGTTGACCATAAAAATGGCTTTTTAATTGATGATAACTCAGGGTTGATACAAGTAAATTTGAACAAAGAAGGGTATAAAGATGAGCCTTTCATCTTTACTTCGCAGGCTCGACAAGTGTTCTATGTTTTTGATCCTGCTAAAACTAATTGGTCCATTATTTTATTAACAAACAAATTCATTGAAGACATGGATGATACTGTTATTGAGGATGATCCATTTTTAGGAATGTCGCTTGAAAGCAATTTTACTAAAGGTGATGCGTTCTATATGAGAAATGATCATATTGAAGGTATTTGGATATCAAAGAGGGGAAAAAAATTCAAGACCAGAGTAAGCAAGGAAAAGATCAAAAGAAGACAAGAAAAAGGAAAAGACCAACTTAAACATGTGTGTTTTTATCTTGTAAATAATTATTACTTGTTTTTATTTAATTATCGCATATGGTTTTCTATTTTCTAAATAACTGTTACATGTATGTTTGGTTAATTTTGTAAATAATTATTTCATGTGTCCATTGATTTTCTAATTATGTGTATTCTTGCATTTTATAGGTAAATGGCTCCCAAGAAAGGTAAATGCAAAGGTCGTAATGACCTTGATGTTCTCAGGGGTGGCCCTAGCATTGACCCCAGTAGTGGTCCCAACATCGACCCCAGTGATAGCCCCAGTGTCGACCCTAACAATGGCCCTGATGTTGTAGCTAGTGGTGATGCTCCCAGTGCTACTCCTAGTCTGATAATGAATGATGATCAGCTTCAGGAGAAGGCAACTGAGATTAGAAAGGGCTTAGTATTGATGACAGAAGTGAATAGATGGAGGATAGCTGGACAAAAATATCCCCTCCAATGGAATGCTAAAGGGTAACTGATTAAGGACAATAAAGATAAATTTATCAACTATATTGGAGCTGTCGCAAGAGCAAATGTGCCTATCACACTCAGAAATTGGAAGAAGGAAAATCAATCTACAAGGTAGTATATTTGGGAACAAGTAAAGGTATATTTGTTAACTTACCATTATGTGACTATTGTGCCTATAATAGTTTATCAATTTACTAATAACATGCTAATATTTTATAGTTAACATTTATAATTGATGCTAGTTAAAGGAAGTATGTCCTCCAAATAGCTAGGAGAGCAATGTGTTCTTTTCTATATTTTGTGGGATCAAACTATATTAAAAGAGCGGGTGGAAACATTAGTTTCGAGGTCCCCACTTTAATTAGACCTTTGGTAACCCAACAACAATGGGATGAATTTGTTGCATCTCGTTTTCAAATGGAATTTCAGGTGATTTTACTTTACCAATTGATTTTAATTTTCTAATAATATTATGCTATATTATAAGTTTAATTGATTTTAATTTTTTTCACAACAATTGAGCCAACAAAATCAGGAGTTGGTTAAGAAAAATCCTTATCTTTTTGAGAAAGGACGTGTGGGGTATTCAGGCATAGAGGAAAAGATGATATTTATTAATAACTAATTTATTAATTTTAAAATTACTCCACATTTATTTATTATATTTGCTAATTGCTAATTCTTTTGCTATTGACATGCATAGATTGAGCAAGAAGGCACAAGAGTTAGTAGCATATCCTGCCATGTTCTTTTCATAGAAAGCCGAACCAACAAAAAGGGTAACATTACAGATGAGCATGTTCAAGAGATAGCTAATAAATGTGTAAGTGTCAATATTATTAATTTGACATAGTAAATTCAATCTTTTCATTCAAACAAATAATTTAAGTTTTTCAATTTGTGTCACATAGGCTGCTATCTCAGATGAAGTCTCAAAGGTTGAGCATCCAGAGGATGAAGATATCTTGGGTCAAGCATTGGGTAATCCTGACCACCTCGGACGCGTTAGGGGTGTTGGTTTTGGCGTCACAAAGAAGCAAGTATTTGGGACTACAAAGCCATCAAAAGGTGCAACGCCTTCTTCAGCTAAGTTTAATGCACTAAAAGATGAGGTTGATAGGTTGCATCGGTTGGTTGATGTGTTGCTCACGTCCTAGGGAAAGACATCCACTCATGTGGACATTAGTCCTAATAGTAAGAGAGACAGTTGCACCGTAGCTCAGCCTTCTCATCCGAACCTTCCTGAGGTAATATTACTATTTTTTTAGTTATTTTCATTTTTGTATTAATAACTTATAAATGTTTCCATTGCTTTAGGGTGAAGCTGAATGTGAGTTTTTGGCAAACAGTCCAGATCGTCGTGTGGTTGCAATCGGTATAATGTATAATGTCCCTAGGGGCACTATACATAATGTGCCAGTTCCTTCAGACCACGTATGAGTTTGTCTAAAAGTTTCATTAAATGACAACTATCAGCTGCCCATTCCCACAGAGGATGTGATGACTGTAGGAGATGCATTGGGCACCTTTGTTGCATAGCCCACTGCCTTTATAAGGCTAATATCTAACAAAGATAAGGTATATATATAATTTATAAAGCTGATCTCAAACAAAGATAAGGTAACTTTTGATCTCTAACTATCTCTGGTATATAGTCTAAGGAAAAAGACTTCCCTAGCAAACAATCAACTAGCCATGAGTCAAAGATTATCATACCTCCCCTACTTCAAAAGATGGAGCCTCAATTGCCACATAAATTCCTGACTTCACTAGGGGCATATACTGACATGCAAAGGAGTATTCATGATTTTATTGCTGTAGACGTCCCATTCGAGCATGGCATGTATGACAGAGATCATATCAATCACATAACACTCAAATTCGTAGATAAAGTACTCCACCATGGCATGATTAGCACGACCGTCATGGATTTTTATTTGAGGTACTTCTTTTGCACAAGAGTGGTCATTATTTTTATAAATATATACTAATCTGTTTCATTTATTAATTTTAGGTTTCTCTATCATACACTTATTTTGCCCCGCAACCTTACTAGGATATTTGCCTTCATTTGTCCTTATGACATTGCTGCTTTCCATGACATTCGGGCTCTGATTGTGAAGATCAAGCAAAGTGGCTGTGCGATTCATTCAAAGCCAGGACTACTAAAAAAAAGGGAGGTTATTCTTGATACCTTACGTGCAAGGGTTAGTTATTTGTTATATTTAATGTGTTTTCTCAATTTTATTAACCATTTCAATTTGTTATATATTCTTTACAATTGTTAATTAGTTTAGGGATCATTGGATACTGATTGCCCTTGATCCGGCTGAAGAAAAATATGAAAAATTGGCCATCTATTACTTATGTTCTGCTGGCAGACAACCGGATAATTGCAAAGATATGATGGAATTAATCAACAAGTAAGTGCATTAATTAAGTTCATGTGTTTTTTGTTATTTCAAACTTACCAACTTCTGTGTTTTTAGGGTTGTGTTTTTGTACTGCACGGATGAATCTTTAACTATCCCTCGGGTTAAACTATTTGACCAATTGTTCACATGGACAGTAATAAGGGTACGTGTTTAAATATTAATTGTTCAAGTATTTATTAATGATTATTCAATAATTTAATATATTTTGTTTGTTTTGTTTTTAAAGTGCTCGCGTTAAAGACCAGATTCAGTGGACTGTGGATATTGCGTGATAAGATTCATTAGGGACATCATCACTCATGCCAAGACTTCAATCCCTACCAAGGTTCATATTTAATTTAAATATATGTTTTATATATGGGAAAATTTCCTTAGTTAGCTAATTAACTTTGATATGGTTATAATTTAAATTGCAGTATTATGATGACGCTTATTATAAAGAATTTAGGGATGCTCACATCAATGAAGTCGTGGAAGAGTAGTGCCAACATATATTTCAACTTTGGTCATGCAAAATTCATACATTTAGTGAGTGCACATTTGATCTAGCTTGAAGGCAAAAAGAATGTGGCTTAGGATAGAATTATTGTTTCATTTTTTAGGATAGAATTGTGATTTAGGATTAAGATTTATAACTTTTTTGTTTATAATTAATGTGACTGTGTATATATGCGTATATATATATATATATATATGTACATGTTCTTTTAATTCTAAAAGAATGTTGCTGATGATAATATATATTCGCTGGATTGTCTGGATTATGAAATAATGTCAATTCTGTTGCAAGGGGGTTGCTTAAATGCAGCTGCCATATAAAAAATTTCACAACATATTTGACGGTTATTTTGATAACCGTCAAATATGTTAATATATTTGACGGTTATTTAGTATAACTGTCAAATATATACATAAATATTTGACGGTTCTCACATCTAACAGTTAAATATGACGTTGTTTTTTTAGTCAAAGCAAGTTCTTGTATCTTACACTTGACAGTTATTTAGAACCGTCAAGTATAATATCACATATTTGACAGTTAAAATAACCGTCAAGTATATGAAGCTGCATAAATGACGGTGTCTTATTTGACGGTTTTTAACCATCAAATATAAGGGAAAATAACCGTCAAATATGCATAATTCTGTAGTAGTGATAATATATCACAATATACTCATTCTGAATCTCCAATACAAACAAGTGAAATAGTAATATATGGAGAACGCAATGTTGCCTTTCCTTTCATCGGCTTTTGCTGGCTTTCAGGTTTCGCCATTGATGGTGAACACTAAGAAGCCTATTGACAAAGAAGATGAAGTGCAGAAATAGAACGTTTCTCTTGAGAATGGGTGGTCATCAATTATCAAGCCTACAATCTCTGATTTCAGTGGGGTTCACACTGATGCAATGTTAGCTGATGTGATTGCTTGCTATTTGGACTCTCTAACTCATCTAAAAGATCGTAGCCTGTGTATCTTTTAACATAGTTCATTTCTAAGTACATTACCTGCATTAATGATTTTTTGAGTTCATCATCTATCTTGACTATGTAATATATTCATGTAGGGTATGCCATTAATGTGGACGTCAACTACGAGACAGTGACGTAGTTGACATGTCTTCGCTTAAACAATGTTAGTGATCCATTCATGGGAAGTAGCTATGTGCCTAATTCAAATCAGTTTGAGCGGTGTATATTAGATTAGTTTGCCAATCTTTGGAAAACTGAGAAGAATGAGTACTAGGGATATGTTACAAGTGGTGGAACTGAAGGAAATCTTCATGAGATCTTAGAAGAGTCAGTATTGCACGTGGTTTTCAATTATATTAAATCATTAGAGGGTTGCAGTTCAGCCTCTCAATTATTCGCTCACTAGGAGCTTCTGGTATTTAAAACTTATATGTGATGTAATCTTCCTCTTCAACAATTCAAAATAGTACATTAGGCATTCTAGTATTAAAAAAGTTAACTCTAACCGTTAATTGAAAAAAATTACAGAAAATGACCTACAAAATTACAAATAAAAACCTTATAAAAAATTAATATCGATTATGAAGACTTAACATTGGTATTAATCTTCATATAGAGTCATTTTTTGGGTCTTTTTTTAATTTATGATGAGGTCCTTTTCTATATTTTTTAAGTCAACTAATTGTTAAATATAACTTTTTTAATAGCAATGTATTCAATATAATATTTTAAGAAGTCAAAGAAAGAAATTGCATCACATATAAGTTAGGATACCAAATGCTCCTAATGGATTAGAGATGCATGTTTGTTATATACCATTTCCTTTCTAAACTGACATGAAACTAATACAACAAAGAAAAATGAGGTATATAACCCTTTTATTACAAACTCGATCACAGGAGGGAACTATATCCAGATGGAATTTTTTATACATCAAAGGAATCACATTATTCATTATTCAAGATTGCAAGAATATCTAGAGTCAAGTTTGTAGTACTTGGGAGTAAACCCTCTGGTGAGATTGACGATGATAAGTTAAAGGCTTCACTTCTTGCTCACATGGACAAGCCCGCCATAATCAACCTAAACTTGGGTACTCTCTCTCTTCTCTCAATATCTATAGCTGCACTGTGAATTCATTCAAATGTATAAAAATTATGTTTTCTTATTGTAGGTACAACTATAAAAGGGGGCATGATGAGCCTAATCTTGTTGTACAAATACTCAAGGACTGTGGCTTCACCGAAGATCGATTTTTCATTCATTATGACGCTGCTTCATTTGGAACGATGCTCCCATTTATTAAGGGAGTGAGTAACAATTTAATTAAAATAAAAATATCTAGTCAACACCATTATGATTTAAACATTAACGTAAATTATTAGTACTAAGAGCGTAATGATAAATACTAAATATTACATGCATGGTTTGACTTTGAGTCTATTTCAAAAGATCCAGATAAAGGAAAATGTCATGTAGAATTGGAGTTCCCCTTCTTATTATTAGATATCCTCCATAGAAGATTTATTAATTGCCCTGTAAAACAGCTTTTGAAATGATTATATTGAACTTAATATACGTTGTCTTAATTGGTGGGAAGTACAGGCACCAAAGATTTCTCTCAATAAGCCTATTGGAAGTGAACTGTCTCAGGCCATAAATTTCTGGGATGTCCAATCCCATGTGGTGTTCTGATAACTCGTTTAAATTATGTTGAAGTTGTCTCTAAAGAAGTAGAATACATTACTTCGAGAGACACAACTATCTCAGGAAGCCGAGGAGGCCATGCTTCAATTTTTCTTTGGCATGCTCTCAATAAGAGAGATTTTGATGGCCTCCAAGAAGATGTGAATGAGTACATAAACAAAGCGATCTACCTTCAAAATCGCTTGAGAGGCCATGGAATTGGAGTCATGCTCAACAAGTTTAGCAATATCGTAGTCTTCGAGAGGCCTCTCGATGATGCATTTGCTCGTAAGTGGATTTTAGTTAACCAAGGGAATATATCGCACATAGTGGTGTTGCAACACGTGACCATGAAAATGCTGGATTCGTTTGTGTGCGAGTTTATGGAGAATCGCTCGATCTGGTATCAAGATAGTGAAGGCAAGAAAACTCCATGTATTGCTGGGAATATTGGTGCAAAGAACTGTGCTTGTTCTATCCATAAGAAGCTAATCTCATGATGATAAGATGGTGTCATTTGGTATATTCCAGTTTGATTATTAGATAAACTCTTGATTTTCTATTGTTTGATTCTGTTTTCATGTCAGTTCTTGTCTTTCAAGTATTTTTCACAAGTGGGTGATTTACTCCTTGTGAATTGTGTTTGCGGTGTATTTGTAAGGTATTTGGTTCTTTAAGATTCACAATGTCTGTTCATTTTCATCCTCCCCTTCTTGTCGTTCTCATGATTGTGTTAATAAAGGAAACAAAAATTCATGAGCAAGGTAAATAACTCGTTGAGTCGTAATTAGAACAATGATTAAGTTGTTAAAAAAATATTGTATCTTAAACTTGTCACTAGCTAGATTCAATTCCACCATCCTAATGCTATAATATATGATAGGATGAAATAAACAATTTTTGCCAGCTAAAATTGCCATGACAGCTGCAATGGAAGGTTCCTATTATGGTGTTTGTATGAGAGCTCTACCACAAGAACTTGCCACTACAACTGGGTGACATGCTGTAGCATTTCTTTCTCTTCATAATTTTTTTCTCTCATTTTTGATATCCTTCCATGCTTCATTCTATTGCATCTAGAAGTTATCTAAAATAAGCAACTAAAGACACGAAAAGATAAAATCAAGACTAAAAGCCACTGTTTACAACAAAATCAAATATTAGACCAAATTACCAAATAAAAGACCAAAACTAAGAAAAAGAAATATAATAGATGTTTAAATCCACTAAGAAATAATATTTAAAACACCAAAATATAAAGAGTTATCACCAGGGTTTTATCAGAAGCACCGGAATCTTTAATCGGGCACTATGTCCTATATTGCCCAACATCTTAGCCAGAAGAAATAAGGAAGAGATAAGGATGGTTTTAACATAATAAAATATGACCTTTGGAAGCTACTTGATTATGGTGCTTTCAAATAAAATAGAACTGATATATGAGTTTGAAATTTATGAGAAAAATTGATGGAAATGATAAAATGAATCTTGAAATTAAACTGCTCATAAATTCTTATGTAAGACTAATACTTTTCATGTTACTATTGTTATCATTTTTGTGAACAAGTATCATGATTAGATAGTATACTTGTCTGAAATGGTTTAAACTAAGATGAATAACAACACATAACTTTTTTAATCTAACATGATTATTGATTGATTAAGTTAAGAGTGATCTATGAGTTGAAATTTACTATTGTGATATATTATCTGAATATATCTGTCACTTAGAATGGTCATGGAAATCCACTATACGCCAGCCTGTCGACCGGTTATGGATATTTTGATCATGTATTGCCTCTGTTGCCACCTGGGATTTATAGCTTGCATACATATTTGTTTTGCATGGTTGAGATCATTGCTATGCTATTTAGGAAGTCTTACTCTCTGCGCTCACTGTTAGGGGATTATAGGGAGTGCAAGTTGTGTCTGTACACGTTTAATCTTCTATATTGAAATATGATATATTGGAGTCAACCATGATTAAATTATTATTTAATTCTTCATTTGATTAAAACTAATTTAATTAAATATATTAAATTATATTAATGTCAGGATCTCAATTAAGGGCGGAAATTATAATACATCCAACAATATGTATAATAATTAAAACAAGGATCACAATAATGTTTAAAAGGGAATATTTAAAGGATAAGATTCGGTGATTACTTTATATATATATATATATATCATTATCACCACTAACTAATTAATTGTCTACACTAGTGATTTGTCTTTTCCTTTTGCTAATTGGTAACTTCCCCCACATTGAGAATGCCGTTCATTCAAAAACAATATAAAGGACACGAAAAACGTGGTTATGTTTAAAATATACCGCAACATGAATTCAATTTCTGATACTTTTGCAAATTAAGTATTGCCATTCAGTGAAAAGTAATTTAAGAAACTAGGACTGGGCATTTTGTAGAAATTTATCTCATTTTGCGCGACAAAGAAAGCTACTTAGCCCCGCAATTGATCTCGTATCTAGAAAACAATTTGGGCTTTATTTACATATTTATAGGAAAATTTGGACTTGAAAATATGTAGTAAACAATTTTTTTAATATTGTATTATAAATTTCAGTTAAGTTATAACAGATATTTTACTAAGGAAGCCTAGTTTTAGGTGGGCTCCCATAACTTGTGTAAATTGGATGCAAATTCTAATCAAGAAAATTAGAAAATATGTTCAAACAGTAAACCTCTTTATTTATACAAATAAATTGGCTTTGTTATGAACTAGAATTGCTTGGCAAAGATATTTGGATTCTCGTTTAGTTACAAGTTGCTCATTCCGTTTCGTTGTGGGCTGTTGGAATTTGCAGCCTGTAACAACTTTGATTTAATTGATGAAATAGTTAAAAAAAAAAAAAAGGAGGAAACTAAGTGAACATTTTGCATCTTGTTTAAGGTCTTTGAGCGATATGGGCCATAGTGAGGCTATTTTGTTTACTAAATGCCAAAAAAAAAAATTATTGTTTCTTACATGAATGGGGCAAAACGTTTTCTTCGTGACGTATGACATCAACCATCTTGTCAATAGGCAGGATAAAATGGGTGTAATGGAGAAGGCAGACTGACTGATTAATTATAACCACTTGACAATGTCGTTTTGAGAAATTATCGTCTTTTTCCTGATCTTTGTGCTAAATATGTTGATTATTACCCATTACATTCAAGACTTAAAAAAACAAAAGAAAAGAAAAGAAATCTATTCCAATCACGTGAAAAACAATTAAAGTTACGTACATCTGTGGCCTAATTTTCGTTATAATTTAACTGGTTTGATGAAATCTTTTTAAAAAAATGATAATAAAATTCCTCTCAAATATATAAATGACAATTTAATTTTTTAAAATACTGTAATTTTCTGAAATTCTTAAAAACTTTTATGTCATTAATAAATTTATATAAATTATTAAATTGTTCTTGTTGAAAATAAATGATTTCTAAATTTTGTATAAATATTCACAACTTCTTTCTTAATTATATATTCGCAATAGTGCAACAATTGCTATTGCATTATTGTGAATATAAAAAGAAAGTTGTGAATATGTAAACAAAATTTGTAAATTATTTATTTTCAACAAGGATAATTTAATAATTTATATAAATTCATTAATGACAAAAAAGTCTCCAAGGACTTCAAATGAATTATGATATTTTAGGAGATTAAATTATCATTTATATATTTTAAAAAAATTTTATTGTCATTTTTTCATCTTTTTGAGTCCCGACAAAACAAATTCACAAAACATTAAAAAGGAAGGAAGTGACAGAGGTCCTTTTAATTTAAACTAGATCCAATTGCCAATTTTTAAGAATTTACAAATTTAATTCTCAATTTTATAACTTTGTTGTGATGATTTTGCAACTTGTTTTTTCAATTTTAACGTGGTTAAAGAATAAATAAATTTATTTTTTTATTAAAATTTAGAACACAAATTGCAAATTCATTATAAAAAAGTTGTAAAATTGAGAATCAAAAATTTATAAATTCTTAAAGTTTGACACTTGAAATCTAAATTGAATTAATTAATTTTTTTGGATCTCTCAATCATTCTCCCTTGGAATGGTTTGTCATGTACTCAAGTTCACTTTGATTGAGTTAATGGGATTAGTTATCTTACCACCATTATTAACGCTTGAATGCTCTATCCACCTTGCATAATATATAGTAGGGAACTATATCACTACACTCACATTCTGAATCTCCAATAAACACGAGTGAAATGATAATGGACAAAGCAATCTTGCCTTTCCTTTCAACGGCCATTGCTGGATATCAGATTTCGCTTTGATGATGAACACTAACAAGCCCGTCGACAAAGAAGGAGTGCAAAAACAGAACATTTCTCTTGGCAATGGGCAGTCAATTATCAAACCTACAATATCTTGTGATGCAAAGTTGGGTCATGTGATCGCTTCATATTTGGACTCTCTAACTCATCTAAAAGATCGTTGTCTAGGTAATCTTTTAACATGGTTCACTTCTATCTACATTCTGCATTAAAAAGTTCTTGATTTCAACTATACTTTGATAAATGGTCTTCACTGATGCAGTTGATATGTTTCCGCTCAAACAATGCTGGTGATCCATTTGTAACTTTTACTTGTTAATGCTTTAGTTAACATGGAATTTTAGTACTTATGTATGGGAAGAAAATTTCTTGTCAAACATCAAACATCTTATATATTGTCAAAATGTGAACATCTAGTTGTGGAAATTACATAAAAACATCTTGCACTTATCTTAAGGGTATATTAGACTTTTTATTTTGGGATAGGTATATTAGACTTTTTATTTATGATTACACCAACCATATGGGCCTGTAAAAAAAAAAAACGTAAGACTTAATTTATGGGTTCGTCCAAATGCCACTACCTTTGTCGTGGGCCTCAAATGTGAACATCTAGTTGTGGAAATTGCATAAAAACATCTTGCATTTATCTTGAGGGTATATTAGACATTTTATTCTTGGATACGTGTATTAGACTTCTTATTTCAAAACACATGATTACACCAACCATATGGGCCTGAAAAAAAAAGTGTGAGACATAATTTATGGGTTCATCCATAAGGCTACTATCTTTATTGTGGGCCTTAAATGCAGGAGACATTCTCTCTATTTTCTATATTGGACTATCCCGCCCCTCTTTTAGGCTATAAGAGAATACTGTATGTGGAGAGACCAAGAGTCTTCCATTCTCAACTTTTGTATGGGTTTCCGTGACCTTTAGCCGAGTGCGTTTGGTGCGCATGCACAGAACACAACAATTCTCCATTTATGCACCTAACCTTTTTACGTACCCTTGTCTTAGATAAATACTCATTAACTGCATAAAAAATCAATTATGAAAGATCAATTTGGTACTTTTCCCCCTATTACATCATTACATTAGTGCAAAATAAGATTTTAATAACATATTTTTCATCACGATTTTTAAAATAACTGTAGTAATAAATGATATAATAGCAAACTTGTAAGTAAATAGAAAACCATAGTTTTTACGGCCACAATCATAAGTGATAATTGTGGCCATGAATTATTAAATTAAATTCAAATTACTTAATTTAATAAAAATAATTATGTATTTATTTAATTTAATATAGATTAAATCTGTCTAAGACACCTAATTAATAAACAAATAAACTTATTAATTATATAAGTTTAGTGAATTATGTATTTTAATTAAATTTAAGTTGTCTGAATGCAAAGACATTAAATATCATTAAATTAAAAAATAAATTAGTTAGAAAAATGAATTTATTAATAAATTAAATTAACTTAATTAATTAAAATTATTAATTAAAAACTGAAATTAATTAAATGACATTTAATTAAATAATTGAATTAATTGGTAAAATTAAATTATAAACTAATTCGGAGAATTTAATATATTTAAATTATTAACTAATAAGTGAAAATAATTAATTAATAATTAATTTAAAATTTCTGCAATAAAAAAGACATATGGCGATGAGTTTCATTAATCCTATCGCCATGTCTCTTTTCCCCACAGCCTCCGCATATCTCTGCATCTCTTTTTTTTTTTTTTTTTTTGGTTTTAAAAATAATGACCTATGGCGATGAGTGTCATTAAACATGTCTCCATATGTTTTCTTTTAGCTAAGTAAAATCCTTTGCTACTGGTATTGCATTCATATTAAGTACTTACTTAATTCAATAATACAAATTAATTGATTAATTAATTAATTATTTTAATATATGTTAAATGTGTCTAATACATTTAATTAATTCATTAATAAACTTTATTTAAGGGTCAATGAGCATTCTAGACCTTGAAGTATTACACAAAATGTATTCTGAACCTTGAACTCTTAAATTGTGTAAAATGAACTTTAAACTTTTAAATTTATAGTAAATTACCCCTACTGTTAGCTTATATTTAACACCATTACACTACACTTAGGGGGTCTAATAAATGCTGATATGGTAGTCCCTTGCTGATGTATCATTTGTTAATGAGCACCGTAAATCCTAAATTATTGTGTGAGTGGCATTCTGAATCTTGAACTTTGAAATTCATAGCAAATTATTCCTACCATTTATGTGTTTTGAATGTTGACTACAGTGTAGATCAAATTAACCTCAGTGTGGTTTGCTATAGTAAACATATCATTGGCCGCGGCAAATGTCCCATAATTTTGTTAAAGGATATTTTTTGTCCCTTTTCATGGAATGTTTTCCATACAATTTGTATCTTATGCTTCCATATAGTCTAAAAATCTGATTTAATTTTATTTTCAATAATGTTAATTTATTTAATGGCAAAAACTTAGAATCCCATTTGAAAAAAAGTTTAATTTAAATATCAAAGGGTTCTAATTAATCAGTTAATTTGAATTTGAAATCTATTGATGAAATTGTCGGTTTTCGCATCCATTATCTTTGAAGAAGTAGAATACATTGCTTCAAGAGACACCACCATCTTAGGAAGCCAAAGAGGCCATGCTTCAATTTTCCTCTAGTATGCTTTCAACAAGAGAGGTTTTAATGGACTTCAAGAAGATGTGAATGAGTGCATCAACAAAGCAATCTACCTTCATGCTGAACAAGTTTCGCAATATCATAGTATTTGAGAGGCCTCTCGATGATGCTTTTTCTCGTAAGTGGATTTTAGCTAACGAAGGGAATATATCGCACATAGTGGTGTTGCAACATGTGACCATGAAAATGTTGTATTTGTTTGTGAGAGAATTTGTGGAAAATTGATCAATTTGGTATCAAGATAGTGAAGGCACGAAAGCTCCATGTGTTGCTGATAATATTGGTCCAAAGAACCGTGCTTGTTCTATCCATAAGAAGTTAATCCCATGATGATAAGATAGATGTCACTTGGTATATTCCAGTTTGATTATTAGCTAAATTCCTTATTTTTCTATTGTTTGACTCTGTTTTTATGTTGGTTCTTGTCTTTCAAGTGCTTTTCACAAGTGGATGATTTACTCCTCGTGAATTGTGTTTGAGGTGTATTTATAAGGTATTTGGTTGTCTAAGATTCACAATGTCGGTTCATTTTCATCCTCGCCTTCTTCATGTTGTTCCCATGATTGTCTTAATAAAGGAAACAAAAATTCATGAGGATGGTAAATAACTTATTGAGTTGTAATTAGAAGAATGATTATGCTGTTAAAAATATATTCTATCTTAAATTTGTCACTAGCTCGATTCAATTCTACAATCCTGATGCTATAATCTATGATTGGATGAAATAAATTCTATCATTTGATGCAGTGGTAAGTTATCGTAAAATATACCCGCTATTTTACCCTTTGTTTTCCCTTCCTTTTCTAATTTTATCTTCATCGCTCTCCTTTCAATTTTGAACGAGTCCAGCTGAATCATGCTGATCTTTTCGTCTAATAACTAAGATATTAAAAGTCATTCTTGAATTATGTGTAATAACCCATAATTTAATTAGAATTAAAAATTTATGGTAAGGTATTTTAATAATAATAATATATGTTTTTTTGGTATGGGTTTACAAAGAAGGATGGTGTTCTAATGGAATTAAAGCTCATTTATCGTCTGCCAAGTCTTGTGTTTGAATCTTAGTGACTAAAAAGAGGAGTTTCATTTTTATTTTAGCCTTATGAAATTACAACCATGCCTTCCGCTCTAATCAGATTTTTTTTTTTTCCTCTCTCATTTCTTTTTCTCGATTCACCAAACTCGCTGGACATAGAGGAAAGCTTTGAGTTGAAGAGTGAAGACCCTTTGCCATCTCTTCCTTCCCCATTCCTGCTTGTCATTGGCATCAGTACTCAATATTAGAATATAAAAGAAGTCTTACATCTAAAAATTAAAAGATGAATCATATATATATAAACTTAGGAAGTATCTAACCAAATGACTTAAGCTATTTTAGTAGAGTATATTGTAAAATCTTGAATTTCTAATCTTGCGCTAATGACTAATTAGGAATGAATTAGTGATTTAATGTGGAATTATGATTCTGAGTGGTAAAGTATTATATTGACTCATTGGGATGTTATATGAATAGATATGAGTAGAAGAGCGGAGTCCCAAAGTAAAGCGTGTGAGCATTGTGAGGATTTTCCTCACTGTGCCATGCATTGCGACAGGGGATGGATGTGCTGCGGCATATGGAGTAGAACATTTTTTAATAAGACATGTCTAGCTCGTGAAAAATAGAAGGGAGAACCTGGGAGAAGAGCTCAGACATGAAGAAGAGGGGGAGACCTACTGGGGCAAGCTAAATCAGGAACAAAGATGTTGTTTTTGACCTATTACTTATTGAGTAAGTCATATACTGCCTTAATCTCCAAATCTACCCTGTTTTCATAAATAGTGAGAAATTGAATTCGAGAGTTTTAAGGAGTTGATTTCTTACCCTATAGTAATTAAAAGGTTCTTCGAAACTAAACTAGTGCTTTGTAACCGATTAGAGTCAAAATGATAAAACTTTAGAGCTATAGGCAAGACTTGCCCTAATCTAGAGAGAGAGTAGTGAGAGAAAGTTGCTAGAAAATGTTAAAGCTTGAAATGAGGGTAATCAGTGGTAATGTGCATAATCGAGTGTGAAATGTGGAATTGATAACGATTAAGTGTTTAAATGTGATAATTGGCACTTTTATTAATAGAGAAATTAATTTTAGGTTGCCAATTTTATGTAAATTATAGTGCATGATGCATGAATTATGAGAAAGGAGCTTAAACAAGATTGTTTGGAACATAGGTAATCCTTTCCAGTAAACAGAAGGGTTAAGGTAACCATACAGTTTATTATGTTTATTAACTATTATAACTATGTAGAAGTGAATGCCAAATGATAAATTGTGAATTTATGAGTTTTATGCATGATTGTTATTGAAATGGTTTTAGCATGAACTTTAGATTGTAGAATGAATTTGAAAGGTTATTGATTTTAATAGATATATACATATATGATATGGGAGTATATATGTTGTGGAAATGTGTATAAGTAGTGAAAATTGTGAAAGAACATGATCACAGGGGGTGAGAGTTCACTTAGAATATGTGGGGATGTGTGTGTATGTAGATATGTGAGTGAAAAATTCATGTAGTCGGGCTAGCACCATGGGACATCAGGTGCAGCATTATATGGGCTGTTACAATGGAAAATTCGGTATAGCATATTATAAGACTATTACTATGGGGCATCTAGGTAGTTTGGCAACTCCCTAGTGCCCGATAGGGTGTGGTTAGGAGTCGACGATGCCTCTATCACAAGTGTGTGAAGAGAGAAACCATAATCTATTAGACAGTTAGATCACCTTTAGCCGAGTGCTTCTACCACTAAAAGTGTGCTCGGGTTAACAAGTAGTTGATTTAGGAAATCCTATGGTTTCATGTTGGGGAGCATTGGAGGTTCGGTGGCTAGAGGATCATACTAGTGTGTATTTGTGGGGAATTGTTTTAAAAAGATGATATTTCTTCATATTTTGATATATATGTGATATTACTTTATTTTGTTACTTTGGCATGGTTATCTATGAAAATAAGCATTAAATGAGCTATATTGGTTATTAAGATTTTTGTCTCACTCATGGTTATTTATATTTTTCAGGTTCTAGTACTAGTAGGTTAAAGGGAAAGGATATAGGCTAAGTTGACATCTCTCGGCTAAGTCCTTAAAAGATATGGTGTAATGATTTGTAAATTATTAGTCAAAAATATGTATAAGTTGTCTTAGGACTTGAGCATGTGCATATTATGTTAAATGTCGTGTTTTGTGATTTTGAGTTCCCTAACCTTTGTATATGTGATAATGATGAAATGATTGGATGGGCTTGTGGATGAATGTAATTGTGTGTGAATGTGAGATGTGTGGAGATTATATGTGATGAATTGGCCATGTATGAGATAAAGAAATGAAAATGTGATTTTGCCTAAAGGGTGAAATGGGCGATTTACAAGCCAAATATGTGTATGTGTGTCATATTATGCATGTATGTGGTCAATCAGGTGTGTATTGTCTATTTGGACTTGGTCAAGGCCTAAAAAATGGCTAATGACAATTGGTTTCGAATTGAGACACTTCAGTGGCAAAAATTTAGTAGAAAGTGGCCAAAATGCACTTAGTGTCTAATTTTTGATAGATATATTAGATTGAGTTGAAACTAGTGTCATTAGTTAGATTTTGAAACAAGCTTTGTGTAGGTGCTTGAACCATCTCAATTAGACATCATAGAAATGATGTGCATTTAAATTTTGTATTAGAAACTATCAATTGACATTAAATTAGACATCGTAGAAATGATGCGTATAACATCCCAAAAATTTTAAGACTCGAATTTATTTTAAAAAAATAAAATAAAATATCTATAATTAAATTAAATTTAGAATAATTTAATAGAGGTCCAGAGTTTGAATTTTTCTTAGCAAAAGTTTAGTTTTATTTGATTTTGAACTATGGAAAAAATTATCAAAGTTGACCCAGGCTTTTGTGCTATAGTAAAAAATGTTGGGCCCTTTCTTGTAATTTTCCCCAAACTTTTAGATCAGCAATTTAAAGAGTAAAAACAGACGTAGAAATGCAGAAAAGGAAAAGGAAAAGAAAGGAAACGCGTGAGAGAGAGAGAGGAAGAAGAAAGGAGAAAGAGAAGGAGTTAGGCTCGGATTCAGGAGACTTTGCGGTCGTTGCAAGCTCGGCTACACGATAGGTAAACTCCCTACTTCAATCCTCTTCCCTTCCTCTTGATTTCTTCAATTTTTGGAAGAGGAAATTTCTAGATTTTGATCCCAAAGGTTTTATTCTTGTAAGCTTTTGTTTCTTTGGATCCTAAGGAGGATGTTTTGAGTTTCTATATAGTAATCTAATTTTTTGAGTGGATAATTAGATGAAAAGAGGTATTTTTGGCACAAATTAAACCCTGAGAGATTGGGTTTTTCTCCTCAATGGTTTAAGCTTATTGATTTAATTATAATTTTGCTATTTGAGCCCAATAAGATTTAAATTAAGGTTCGGTTTTCATTATAAGAGCTAATGGTGAAAGTTGGTGACACTAAGTGAAGGTTTTTAATTGATTAAAAATTATATAAATTGGAAATTAGCCTAGTGATGGCTAATAAATAGTTTTGGTGGTTAAGTGATACTATGTGAATGGTTGGTTTAATATATGGACCATTGGGATGGATTATGGCTTATAGACCCAAGTTGCGTGGTATGAGTTATAGTCTTCATTAATGTTATTTGACATGATAAGTGATGTGGATCACTTATATGTTGTAGGAATTGTTGGTGGAATTTGTTTGAAAGTTAAGGAACAAGCCGAGCCTTATTTTGTACAAGAGGAACCCTTTTGGTACCAAAGGGTTGAGGTAACAGGGGAATTTATATTTCTTATTACTTTGTTTTAGCTATTTTTGAATAAATATTACTAGCTATTAGGCATTATGTGTTTTAAAAGATTAAATGTACTTTATAAGGGGTTATGGGGTACTACTTTGATTATAGTGCAAATATGTTTTCTAATTGTTTAATGACAATGTTTTTATGGAAACGAGATTTGTTTGCATCTATTGTAATCATAAAGAATAGAAGTTGCACTTAAGGAAGGGTAACTAAGTAAGGTACCTTAGATAGGCTAAGGAACCATTTAAGGGAAATTTATAAAAGGTATGATCTCGGTGGGAGTTCACCAATGAGAAGGTGTGGACTTTTGATATTCTATGGCACACTGCCAGTACTCAGTGTTGCCTTACGTATTGTGGGCTCAGTGCACTAAAGTGGTTAGTGTATTGAGTGTTTGACACCTCTCAGTAGGAGAGGGAATCCAACATATGAAATGTGAGGTTGAGTGCCTAGGCCAAGGTAGCTCTCACATGGAGAGTAAGTCGGGCTGGCTCTGGGAGGGAGTTAGCTTTCACTGCTCAGGATTCACATTGAAGGGGCATAGGTGGTTCGGTGGATTAGATCATGCCTTAGATTATGTTTTGTGCCTATGGAGGTACAAGTAAGTATAAAGTTTACCTGTGAGTTAAAGAGTGCTGGGGGCATTCTGTTGGTCATGAAAGGCCATGCCGGCCTAGGTCATGCATTCATGCATTTTAAATGACTAAATTATACTATGTTGAATTTTATTATTCGTTTATTCGATTATGGCTTGCTTTGTAATAATCAATGTAAATTTCTCTGTTACTGAGACAGTGATTGTCTCACCCCTTTCTTTTCAATATTCTAGGTCCAGGCGAAGGAACCAGTGGAGGACTGGAAAAGGAGCAGATCTAGGGGTTGTTTGTGAATTGTAAAGTATTGTAACCCTTTTCTTTTGAGAAAATCTATTGTAATGTATTTAGGATTAGGGTGCTAGTAGGATATGATTATGTATATGTGCATGAGTATGTGTGGATTGTATGGCTTGTGTATGAATTTTTGTTTGCTTGTAAACTTGTGGCTAGGAAACTTGGCTATGGTACGTGATTTTGATGGATTTATTTAGTAAATCAAGTTTTCACTACAAGCAAATATTTATTTTGATATATATGTGATTCTACGAGCAAATGCAAAGTGGTTGCATTGCAAATGGTGTGTTATGGGCAAACATATACCTTGGATAGAGAGAATGGGTGCGTGGGCCCCACAGAGATCTCTGAGCCAAGTGAAAATGTTTAGCATGTGTATTCATATGTATATATGATATTTGGAATAGTTTTTGGCTACTCTTGTGTGATTTGTGCATTTTGGGGGTTTAGGGTCCATTTTAGGAAATGGCACTTGAATAGTCAAATTTTGGTATAAAGGGTTTTTCTACCATTTAAATGTTCTATCAGGTGTTTTTAGTCCTATTTGATGTGTCCAAAGTGTTCCCACAAGTTTGTGACCATTAGGATGAGATTTGGACAATTTTGAAAATAGTTTTTACCAAAAACTGCACTTTTACATTTAGGTGTCCAAATCTTAATCCGATCGTTAGATTTCTCTAAAATTTGGATCACAAGTAAAACCTTTTATAAGCTTCATGTGGGCTTTTGAATCACGTCAATCGAATATCAGACGGAGAAATGGTGCACTCCGAAAGTTAGTCCGGAGGAGCTGTCATGACAACAAAAGTGCTGTCATGACAGCAATAATTAATAATGTTACAACATACATGAAATTCAATCCGTCTGTTGGATATTTCCAAAATTTGGTATGCTAATAGTACTATTTAAAATTGGCATGTGGGCTTTGGAATCACTCTAATCGGAGGTCGGATGATGAAATGGTGCACCCCGGAAGTTAGTCCGGAGGTGCTGTCATGACAACAAAAAAAAAGTCAATCTTTTAACATGTCTAATTTTTAATCCGACCGTTGGATCTTTTTGAAATTTGGTACACTTATAGTACCCTTTTAATGTGATGTTTGGGCTTTAAAATCACTTCGATCGGAGGTCGAATGATAGAACGACGCCTCCTAGAAATTGTTGTCATGACAGCATCTTTTTATTCCACTTTGGTCTAGCTTGCTTTTGTGCGCTATAGGTAGAATCTATAATTTTTTTAAGGTTTTAAATGATTTATTTCTTAAGTTGGTTAGAGGATCAACTCCTCAACCACACTTAGTTTATTTGAACTATGTGATTTTGGGATAACACTCGGGGCAAGTGTTATAATGTGCATTCGAAATCTTCTATGTTCTCCTCTGTTTGTGCTGCTTTCATCGTGCTTAAACTACTTCCTTCTCCTCTTCTATTTCTGCATGGTGAGACCTTCTCCTCCCCTCTTCAGCAACATCACTAATAAGCTATTAAGGGGTTTTCATTTTCAATCTTCATTCTTCTTTAACTGTGTGAGATGTGGTATGATTGAACCTTCTTTCTTCCATGATTTTCCCCTATTGTGTGAGTGATTTGTAGAGGGGGTGGTTAACTAAAACTTGTTGTTTTCTTTTAATTAATATGTTGACCATGTATGATGGTGGAAGAATGGAGTTTTTCCAAGATTAAATTAAAGATTAGGAATCTCATTTTAAGCAAGTACCTCTATTATATTTTCTCTGAGTGGTTGTATGAGGAATGCAGATTTAGATTTGACTTTTTTTTAGTTTAAATTGTTTTGTGTTGAAGAAGTGAAATTAGAGAAGATTGGTAAACTTAAGTTGTGATAATGAAAATTATTTGAAAGATATTTGAAGAGAAAGGAGTTTGTACCATAGTTTGATCATTGACGAACATAAGGTCTTTGATTAAATGTGTAAAAAAGGAATTTGGTTGGAATGGAGCAATCAAGTATATTCATTATATTAATGATAGAAATTTGAATTAGGATGTTTAATCTATGTTCAAGACTTAGAAAAGTATAAATATTGCTTGAATATATATATATACATATATCTCAATTGTAAAGGAAGGCTTGGGTGACTAAAATGAATGTTTGTCTAAAAATTAAATGAAGAATGACAGATTTTCTTTTAGGTTTATTATTATTGAGGCCAATGATTAGCTATGGTAATATACAAGAGTGATTAGTTCCAATGTTGGTTTCTACATAAGGAAAGTGTCATTAATTTATTTTCTTTTAAAGTTTGTCATGCACATAGAATGGGAATCCATATCTAGTGACTTATTGAAGTTTAATCTCAAATAATTTAAGAATTTTGACTTGATGAATGTTTGTTCAAGATATATGAAGTGGAGTCATCATAAAAGAGAGATGCTAATTTGTTTTTCTAATCTAGGTAATAGAGTATAGCTAAAGATGTGATTGAAAGGTGTTTATAAGGAATAAATTATTATCTTGGTAGTTTTATTAGATAAGTGAATAGCGTCTCAATTTGAGTTACCCATAAAATTATTTTTCTAAAATATTATTTTTTATAGATTATTTTAGAAACAACTTTGTTAAGTATAGATATTATTTATCAGCTTTGGTAATTCTAGTTTCTCAATAAATGCAAGCAATTTACTTTCCTTGAAATTTTGATTAAAAATATACATATTTGATGTTATGATTTAATCTTTTGATAAACTACTATATTTGGAAATTCTTGCATTTTATCAAATTTTATGAAAGGAATTGGAATTAGTCTTTTGAATGAATGCTCACAAGTATTTACTACTATGTTAATATTGATTAATCTTACAGTTAGAGAACAATTATTTATTATGATTCATCCATGGGAAAGCATTGAAGATACTATTTCATGATCATTAAATTGAAAAGAGCAAAAAGGGTTATTTTTATAACCCATGCATGCTTGATTTAAATTGGGGGACTGATTTTAGAATGCTAATTGCTAACTGCAGTCCCATTAGCTCTTGGCCCACCATGATTAAATCCCAGCTAGCTCAGTAATTGTGAGCTTCATGCTCATGATTGTTGTTCATGAGTTTCACACCCACGCTTATATCTTGGCTTTCTGTCGTGTTTGTTTTGTGAATCTCATGCCTACACTTGTTTCGTGGCTTCTAGTTGCGCTTGATTACTTCATGGCTTTAAGCCATGCTTGTTTGTTACTTACCCTTATAGACTGTGCATTCGCATTTGTTAATCATTCTAATTAAATCTCATTAAAAATTGAATTTTAAAACTTACTTTTTTTAAAAAAAGATAATATTTATTAAATGATTGTATTTCTTCATGTATAATATAGTATGAAAGTGAAATGTTAATGATGTGTCATCATTACTTGGATTTGTACATATATGATTCACATATTTACATTGAATCATGTGGCCTATGAGGTATGAATTTTTAGTTTGTTTTCAAATAGATATTTTTGTTAATTCCTGATTATGTTATTAGTACATATTCTCTTTATTTCCTTTCATTTTAAATTGTGACGTTATTAACTAAAAAGTATTTGTTTTGTCTTAAATAGTATAGCTAATGTTGCATCTCCTGTTAACCTTTAAGGGACTCATTTGCGAATTGATCAAAACATTTTTGAGGATATTTTCCTTTGATGTAAATAATTAATTATGTATTGTATTTTGAAATTATGTTTTAGGGTATTCCACGTTACCTATAACTAGGACTCTGATCTATAGTCTATATTGTTTGTTTGTTGTGAAGGATTAGAGCTCTGTATTAATGTTTTGGATTGTATATAGTTATTGTAGAGATTTCAGGAGGTTCTATATATAAGGGAGGTTCTGCTAAATTTTTTACAAAAAGTTTGGGAATCTTTTTGTTTATATGATAATGTTGTAATGTTTAAATTTTTTTCACATGAATTAAGGTATTAGATTAGAGTTTTTTCTTTCTTGATTGATCAAGACTTAAGGGATATCTATATTAGTGCATATATTCCCTGCTAGTCACTCTAATTTTTTAGATGTAACAATATGTTTCTTACATACCATAGACAGTACACTTTACCCAAAAATAAATTTAACATTAATCAAGAACAAGATGACCTTTTAAAAATTAACAATAGCCAAAATTTAGAAAAAAAAATTCAAAGGTTTTCAAAACCTAAAATTCCCAAACACTAAAACACTAATTAGTTGAGAGGGTTATGTCTATAAGACAAAACTATCGGCCTTAAAACATAAAAAACGATGCTAAAGTCTAGGTTATCTTGGCCAAAAAAAAGTCCCAATTTATTGTATGTAGCAATGGTGGGGTATGATATGATTTTTATCCCTTTTTTAGTGTTCAATTTATTATTATTTTTATTTAATATACTATACGTAATCCTAGCCAGATGCTAGAGTGCTTAAGTTATAAAAGTCACATTGGATGAGCCTTTGTAAGTTAATAAAGTTTTTGACAGTTGGTTGGTAATATGAGTTCGGTGCTTGGGGATGATGTTGCATTTGGTTGCTTTATTCTTTTTAAGTTGGTACTATAGCACCAAGTTGTTACTAAGCCGTTTTGAAACTATGGCTAGAGGTTTTTTATTTTATAGATATATTGATATTGATTGTAAATTTTAGTAACAAAATTAGTTATAAATAGGGAGGGCTTCAATTCTCGCCAGTCACCACTCTCATCTCTCAAACTCAATACAATTGTTATTCAATGTCCTCGCTAATATATAACCCCACACACAAGTTTTGACTACTACTTAGTCATTTGTTATTATCAACATTATCACCTTCGTTGTTGTTATTATTTTCCATGTCAGCATCCCATTCATAAAGACATATAATGTCTATATACATTAGAAGTTGATCCATGTTTAGTTATTGATCAGCCTCACAAATACACAAGATTGACATTCTAATAAATTTGGAGTATTTCAGGTCGAACCCAAAGGAAAGCAATTAACTTTGTTATTTTAGAAATGCGAAAAAAAGACAATTTTAAAAAGGATAACTAATTTAAATAACATGAATACAAAAAAATAACAATGAAAGTGATGAAAACGATGAACCTACCAATCAAACGAGCAATAGAGATCAAGATTGACCGCCCAAGATGGATTATTCTAATTTAGATAATTATCTTCCCTTCTCTTATAGTGACCATTTTTAAGATGTCTTAATTACCTTTTAGTATATTATATTAGGATGTATTTAATTAAAGTTAAATTTATCTCTCACTAAATTCTATTCTTTAACTAAACCATTAAGCTATGATTTAAGCCACTACAAACTCCTAAATTATTTTTAATTTAGTTATCTGTATCTATCTTTTTGTGTCTAGGTGAGTTTTTCACCTTTCTCTTCATCACTACTACAAAAAAGGCCAGAAGCACCTTATTAAGAGCATTTAAAATAAAAAAAAACACTTCTACAAGTAAAGGCAGAGCTTACAGGAGCACTTTCAAGTAAAAGCACTCCTATGCATCTAACTTTTAGGAACACTTCTAAAAAAACGCTTCAAAAATATTGTCATTTTAAATTTTGACAAAATGAAATTAAAACATTGAGCCTTCTGGAGCAATTTTTAAAGGAGCACTCCAAAAGATGATATGATACCAGAGCAATTTTGGTTTGCCTTACCAGAGCACTTTCTAATATAAGAGCTCCAAAAGATATATGATTATATATTTTTATTATAATTTAAAAGTAACATTAATCAATTCAAAAATATAATTTATTATTTATAGTCTTATTTAATTTATCATCTATAATATATTTTTGGTTACTATTTAAAATTAATTGCATCAAATTTTATTAAAATAATTTCTAGCTTTCTAAAGTACTTTCTAGGGATATCAGAGTGCTTAACAGAGAAGCCCTTTGGTAGTCTTCATTTTAAAAAATATTTTTTTCTTTTTGAAAACATTTCTCACATCATGCCCCTTAACAAACTTAACAGTTTCAAAGTTGTGACCTACCTCCTTTCATCAGATCCACCATTCTAAGTTGGAAGCTATTTTCCATCACTTGCTTCATCTCCCTTCACCATAAATCCTGTTTGCTATAAATCTTCCTTGTGTCTGACCACTATTCACCTTCGTCGTGACAATTCTAGATTTTCTATTTAGGTTCCCAACTGTGACGATTCAAATTCCAACTGGCCACCAATGTGATAGTTTTAGTCATGAGTATGATTCTATAAGTGAGTCTGATTCTAGCTTTCAAGCTCTTTTGTCACCTCCTTTGTTATGTCTGCTCGAGCTCCTTGTCATTCTAGATCTATGAAAGCTTCACTACTCCATCGATTTGCCTTCCATCTGTAATTCCACCGATTCTTGTCCTTTCCAACTTTAAGGGCTCACTCTTTTCTTTTGCTTATTTATTTGTTTTCCTTTCCTATTTTGGCCTCTTTGGTTTTTAATTTTTATCTCTTATTATGCAATAAAATATCCAAATAGCAGTTAGCATGGCTCTGCGCCTTTAAATGAATCTCCAAACACATTAAATTCCCTCTTGGCTATTGGAAGAACACCTAAAAGAAGCCTAAGTGTTTAGATGCTACATTACTTAATAGATAGAACTATCAAAGGTTATTCAGTAGACCTCTCTTTCTCAACTGACCATTTACGATTGTGAAGTCCATTCTTGTACTTGAGGGCTACCTAAATTATTATTTATGCAGGCCATTCTATTTTGGTGCTTGTAACCATGACTTTTCTTTAGGAATAAGAAAAAGAACTATAACTATCCAATGGCCGAGAAAATGATCAGGATGTATATTTTTCAGCTATTATTTACAAGTCTCATTGCATTTTATCATGTTCTAGAAGTTGCGTGCTTAGAAGATATGGTTTTGAAGGTCCCATTTATATTAAAAATAATGTCCATGGAGTATGATCTTCACTTTTAGTCGCTTGTATTATTTTTTATTTTTGAAAATTCAATGCCTAGTTTGCTTTCATTGACATAACTATGCTCATTAATTTTCAATTAGCTATGGGCTACTATATTATGGACTAACAAAGAAGAGAGGGTATTGAAAATGCTATGGGCTACTATTTTCCATTCTTTATTTTCACATTCATTTTAAAAGTAATGGTTGATTTGTTTTTTCAAATCAATTCTTTAGACTAGGTTTGTCCATCCTTGAAGAATGTTATGAATTTTTGTACTTGTTATCTGCTGCTTTTGAGAATCTTATTATGAAGTTTTTTTCAATCTGGTGGTATCAAGTTTCTTAAATATCTTCTTTGCAAGATGGTAAGTTTTTCTTATGATTCACTTAAAGGAATGCATGCTTTATGGTTGCTTGGAAAAAAGAACATAATTAAATTAGCATGGATTAGTAAGATTGATAACTTCACTTTTCTTTCAGTTGCTATCCTCTTGCAGCATTTAAATGATTCTTAAACATAGAAATCACATCACAAATTGTGAATAGCTCTATTATTGTCCACAAGGTTAAATTATAGTTTGCCTATACCTCTACTAATAATAAGTTTGTTTACTTGTGGCTTAAAGTATACCATTCAACCTTTGTGGTTTGTTTAATTACCACTTAACTTTACTGTGATGTTTTCATTTCAAGTTTAAGAGAGCTAGTCATGTGAATGTCATATTCCTATCCAAATTTAATGTGATGATTGATTAGATTCATTGAAGTATGTCTTAATAATACCTTAAACAATTCCATCGTCTTGTAAAGCCATTTCTAGAATTAATGCCTTCAATCCTATTATTGCAGAGTCTTTTAAAGCATAATAAAAAAGAATCAATTTTTTTTTGTTTATGATAGAACTTTTAGTCTCAAACATATTTGGATATTGACTTATTTTATTGTTTTCATAGGTACCTTAAAAAAAATGGTTAGGAGCGTGGATATTACTATAAGGTAAGATCCTCACATTTTACCATGGAGCAAATAGAGATGTAATTCAACAGTGGTTAGAATATATATATATATATATATAGTTGTTTGTGATAAGTAACTAGCTTTTAATGTTAGAAAAATACTAATAGTTATATTTGTTAAACTAGCTAGAAATTAGATTAGTTAGGAAATTGAAGTAGTTATTTTATTTTTAAGTTCTTTCATTGTATACAACTTTTTATGTTTAATAATATTGTTTTTGGATTGGTTTTTGATACTGGAATTAGTCATTTATAAAGGTATAGGAGAAAGTTTTAAAACATTGAAATAAAAAAAAATAAAAATAGTATATAGGAGTACTTAAAAGCATATCTCTATTATATAAAAGCATACGGGAGCGCTTAGACAAAGAGTGCTCCTATATGAATACATAAAGGAGCAATCTTTTATAGAGTACTCTCGTAAGCATAATATAAGAGTGTTCTTTGTTAGAGTGCTCCCATATGCCCTTGTGTTCTGACATATAAGAGAGCTTGTATAAAAATCACACCTATATGCTCCTATATATAGGATTAATTTATAAAGTGCTCTCATATATAAGGGAGTGCTAGATACAGGAGCACTTTCAAAGTGCTCCGTAAGCAAAAAATAAACACTCTTATAGGGTTATTTTATAGTAGTATACCAAACCACCCATAAACAATCTATATATTGGCCACATATAGTTCTAGGTTAATATAACATCCTGAATTTCAATCTTAAAAACTAGTTACTAATTAAGGGTAAATTAGTAATTAGTTGATTGATTGTGATTTGGATGTTGAGTTAATAATTTGTATTGATTAGATGTTGTAGTGATAGGATTGAAGGGTAGAACAATAATCCAAGGCATAACACACAAGCATGAGTGAGATTAGACTCACTGTACCACGTACCGTGGTGCATTGTGCAAAGATCACTTAAAGCTGACATGAACAACTTGTAAAATTAGAAGAGAAAGTGCTATGAAATGCAGCTGGAGAGGAGTAGAGGTTCTTATTTGCCAGGGCAAGTAATATCTAGAGATTTGGAGTTTGCTTTGATTAGTAACATGCTAGGTAATAACGCACAGTTCTAGGCTTGAATTCTCCCCCATTTTTTGTTAAATTTCATTGATTGAGAAATTAAATTAGGAATTTTTAAGGTGTTGTAATCTAAAAGAAAGATTTAAAATAGGCTATCAAATATAAAACTAAGGTTTTGTGACTAGCATAGAGTTAAATGGTTAAGCTTTGAGGATTTAGGCTCATTTAGCCTAAGAAAGTTAGGTTAACTATTGAAATTAGGTGAATGAATATGTTAGGAGGTTGTTATGGTCACTTGAATAGCCTGTAGGGCCAATAACTATAGATAGTAGATTAATGAATTCAAAAGGGTTCAATTGAATTATTTTGTGTGTTTAGGGATTTGATTTAGCCTAATTAATACCTATACTATGTAGATTGAACACCTATGGCATTGCTTGTAAGAATTTATGTCCCTAAGAGCTTAGTGTGATTGGTAACCTTAGTATCGAGGGTTAAAGGTGATTAGAGTTACCCTTTTACTTTTTTGTTTGTGAAATTATTTACAAGTATTTTTATATAACTATGTGTATTGTGTTGTGAACTGATAGAATAGTAGCATTGTGAAAGAATGCATGTGAGTGTGTGAGTATTGATTGAAATGAATTTGAGGTGGCATATGTATTGCCATGCATCATATCCATGAGAATACCCTAGATTATTATAGGGTGACATAGCCCTACCATAAGGAGCTCTAGGAAGTCTTGATGATCCAAAGCATAGAACTTGACTTCACCAAGATGAACCTAGGAGAAGAATCCTAATGATCTAGAGTGTAAAGCTTGACTCCGGTACAACAGACCTACGATATGGAATGATTTATAAGGTTACCCTAGATTAGGGTAAGGGGTCGTAGTCTTACTTTATACAAGGCTATGAAGTCCTAATGATCTAGAACATAGAGTTTAACTCTGTCATGATGGACCTAGGAGACCACCTATATGAGAAGAGTATTACCTAGTTTGAATAGTAGTATGGTAGGCCCTGTTTTATGTGATTAGAAGTCTTAGTTTAAGCATAAAGATTACTCCGCTAGGTGAAACTAGGAATGCATGAGCATGAGCATAACAAGATTGATGAAAATGAATTCTTGTATATGCATATGATATTGCTTTTGCTGAATCACATGCTACTTTATTGCTTGTTTATGATTTTGCTTACTAACCGGTAATTGGGTTTACCTCTAAGTTATTAGGATATATGTCTCACTTTGTTACTTTTAAACATAGGTGAAGAAAGCATGAGAAGGCTAAGAAATGAAGCAAGGAAAGAGTAGCTTCATTTAGTAGTGGTATGACTACCATTGAGTTAAATGAATGTATAACTTGTTGTTAAAGTTTGGGTTGCCAACTAAGATATATAAGTGAATGTGTATATGAATTGTGCAGTAAAACCTTACTTGTATATGTATATCATATTGCATCTAGCCGAGGGTACCCTAGTGGAAGGTACATGGGTAGGCTTAGATGCCATTCAAGCAAGTGTATGTTATATTTAACTTGTTCTACATGTTTATATGTGAATTGATATGATGATTATGTGTTGAATGTGAATTGTATATATATATATATATATGTGAGAACTTGACATGAATGGTAAGGTGAAGCCCCATTTGAAAGAGTCGAGTATATTATGATTTTTGAACATATGGTGAGGTAGAGCCCTATATGTAATAGTTAGAGGGTTGAAAGAGGAACAAGTCTAATTATATACATATGAATATGTGTTGTATATGTTATGCCTCATATAAATCCATAAGTGTGTAATGTGGCATTAAGAGGTCAATTTGAGTAAATTTTGTGATATATGTGGTGTAAGGTATCAATTAGGTATATGTGGTCCTTTTGGACTTATTTTAAGGCCCGAAGTGGTCTAATGGGATAAAGAATTAGAATTGAGCATTTAAGGTGCAAGTTTTTGAAAGAAAAGTAGCTTTTTATACCTGAGTGTTTAATTTTAGGTTAGACTATCAGATTGGGTTCAAACTTATTCCATTAGCTAGTATATATGGTAAGCTTCGTGTTGGCACTTAAATCACTCCAATCGGACATTGGATGTGAAAATGGCATGTGGATCAAGTTTTTCTTTTAAGCTATCATATGATAGCAAAAATTGCTTTTATATGCACCACAACATGTGGTGTACCATGCCACAAAGCATGACATAAACAAAAATAGAGCACATTACTTTATACCACATGCCGTAGCACATATGGTAAAAGCCACGGCACATGGCCCTTTGTCTAGGGCAGAGATGTTATACCTTTTTGAGTCTTAAATTATGTATTGCACTTCTCTTAGCCCTCTTATTTAAATATATATTTTAAGAAGTTGAGATCCCACGATTTGAAAATAAATAAAGGGTTATTACTATAATATTATTGTGTTTGTGTTTGTTGTTTGGGTGATTGGGAATGGTAAAGTTTGGATTGAGTTGGGACTTTATAGTTAAGGTGGAGCTAATGGTTGCTCAAAGTTCATTAGCTTTATGACTTATTTAGTCCTCTACTAAATGTTTAGGTGGTCCTTCCAATCCTTATTATATGTGTTATTAAAAGGGTTGTAGGGCCTTTCCTAACCCCTTCTCTAGTTTTGGTTGGCATTTATATATTAGCTCTCTACAACTTAATTGTTATAATTGCCCTATAAGGAACCATAAGATACATCAACAAAATGAACAGGAACATAATCATTAGGAGTAATAACATTAAAAATTAAGTTTTGAATATTCTAATTAAGGTCCTCCAATAAAGTAGCAACAACAAAGATGGATTCTACTTGATGAGCTTGGATCTTCCTCTCACTATTGCCTTTTTAACATGAGTTTATGGTAAGACACTCATAGATGAACATCATTTTATTTTCCATTCTCTCTCTTCCATAGCCATCAGTAACTATGTCAACTAAATTATGATATGCCATTATTAACCCTTTATAAAATTTGTCAATGATCATGAGAGGTGCAAAGTTAGGGTGAGGGAATTATTTCAACAAAGTATTGTATGCAATAAAAGGTATTCTAGCCCCATACAAGATGATGCTTGAGATTAACTTATCATTGAGTGACTTGGTAACTAAAGCCTTCTACGCTTTTATACAAGTACTAAATAATGGCATGAAGTTCTGAGTAATGTACGAAGGCAAGCTTTGATAATTAAGGAGTATCTAATTGTGCTTTTAGGCCTACCTTTGGATGGCTCAATGGAAAAAATAAAAAACTTCTCATTCAATAAGGGTGACATGTATAAGACCATGGTGCCACAATTGACCTTGAATGACAAAACCAGTCATTAAGCTTGCCAACATTTCTCCTCTATACAGGGCACTTTATCACATCCTCTCTTAAATTATGCTATGCAAGCAATGAGATTTCAACTCATTTTTAAATGAGGAAACTATTTACTTGACTACTATTCTTAAATGCCATGTCACTAACTTGGCTTACATAATCATGAAGAAGATGGTAGATTCAGTGAATCCCAACAACAAAAGAGCTCTTAAGTATCTTATTTATCCTTCTTTGATCTCCAAAATCTTAGGGGATAAAAAGATTAAATATATTGAAGGCCTTATTACTATGTGCTACATAATGGGAGTAACTATTCTTAGTAAAATGAAACTATTTGTCATTAATGATGAAGGAAGAGGTGACAGTGAAACCTTTATCCACAATATTTTAGCAGCACTAAGGGCTTTTCAAAGGAAAATTGAAGCAACTAGTATTGGACCCAATGTTGTTCTTGATTCTTCAACACCTATAAATGAAGATAAAGTCCAAATTAATCAAGCTACAAGACAATTGCTTCAATATAAGTTCAAGATTCATAAAGAAATCTCCACTCTTTATTTAGTCAAGCTTCAAGAATGGTTCAAGAAAGAGATTGAAGAATCTAAACAAGAAATGAGAAGAGAGTTAGCAGCCCATAAAGAATCTATGCTTGTTGAAAATTGAAATTTGTTGGGAAAATCTTTTGATCACTCTAAAGTTCCATCCTATGATCATATGTTGAGTTATTAAACGGAACTAAAACTACTGTCGTTCCTTATACAAAATTTCCTAAGATTACTATTAAAGATCTTGTGAAAAGGAATCCTACTTCACTCAATGATCTTAAGCCTCTGACTACACTACTTTCTTGATGTGAAATGGTTCAAATGACACCTCAAATTCTTTTGAGACCTTATTGGGAGGAGATTGAAGCCCAAATATGAATTGAAGGCCCTCTTATTCCCATTCCTATACCTCTCACATGTTTATACCAATCACTCTTCCTTATGATGCTGACAGAAAAGGGGAAAAGAAGACTCATGATGTAAAAGCTCTTATTAAGCAAGGTGTGTAGACAATGCAAATTAAATAAAAGAAAGGTGAAGGGTTTATGCCTAAGAAACTAAGAAGTGCAAAGAAAAGATTCAAGCCTTAAGTTTAAAAAGGATGATAAGAGATAATGGAACCAAAATTTCCACTAAACCCAAGCCTTCTTACCTCATCTTCTCAAGCCAATCCATCCATCCAAACTTAAGTCAACACTGATGATAAGATGAAGAACTTTATTAATAGACTTAATGCTATGCAAATAAACAAAGGCCCTATCATTCTACCTCAAAACCTTAACCTTAGCGTTTCATGCATTTTTATTTAAGCTTGTTTAGTTTCTTTTATGATGTCTTATTTTCTTGTAATTACTCTTTGGCTAATGTAAGTTTTTAGTATTTTAAATTTGCATTCTTCTATCTACATTTATATCATTATTTGTTTAGGGGGGATTCAAATCTCCCTTATTTCTAATTATTACCTCTTCTTTTGTCATCATAAAAAATAAGGAGAAATGTTAGACCCTGATTTTGGTGATTACAAAATAGAGAAGTGTTTGGTTTGTAGATGATGTTGTGTTTTCTTGGAAACTTAAGGAAGTTTAGTCTATTAGCTTAAATCTTTGATTCTCATCTAAAACTATCCTTACTCATTCAGAACCTCAAGATAAGCTTTGCAATTCTCATTGAACAAGATTAGCTTATGTTTAAAGTAGATCAAATTTTTTTATGCTACGTTTTCTTGTTCATACCAATATGAACTTCTTCATACCGATATCTAGGGTCTTTTACCCCTATCTCCATGGTCATATGGATATGAAATTGTTTTGTTGTTCCTTGTTTCATACTAATATTATTAACCTCATACAAGTATCATCTATTTTTGTTTAGTACCCTAGTCTCTATTTTAAATTGCAATTAAATCTTTTTATCTACTCCTTGTTTTATATCGGTACCATTTTGGTTCATACCAGTATATGTGTTCCTTAACTCATACTCATATTGGTATGAATTGTTTCATACTAATATCAATTGTCTTCATATCCCTATAAACATCTTCATACCAATTTGAATTCCCTTCCCTTGACATCTTTTACATTTTTCATCTTGATGTGTGTTCTTACTTGTATGAGATTCAAACTTTCCTTTATCTCACATTCATACTCATACCAGTATCAAGCCGTTCCTTGTTGTATGAACTTATAGATTTTTGCTTTATTTTTTGCATACCAAAATAAAGTATGCTTCATTCTCTCATATCTCATTCAAAACTTAATCTTTTTAGTTCATTTTAATTGTGTTCACTTTTTTACCTTTTAGCTTTCCTTTAAAACACAATTAAAAGTCTAAATTAACACTCTTCTCATCTTGATCTTTTCTCATACCCATATCAAAATTATCTTATCGATATCATTCTTTCTATTTTTTGTCAAAGCATTTAATGCCTTAAGATGCCAACAACATGCAAACCCCATCAAAAAGCACTATTTTATTGCTCAAAATTTGCAAAAACAAAGAATAATGAAGAACAAAGACTCTAATGAAGGAATTAAGAGAATAAGGGTAGTGAATTAATTCCCTGAATTTTTCTCTAGGGAAGTGTCTAGATTGCGCTTAAGAGCTAAAGTTTTCAATTGACCTTATACCTAGAACAAAACCAATATTAAAGGCTCCTTATCGGATGTCTCCATCTGAATTAGCAAAACTAAAGAAGCAGCTTAAGGAATTACTAGAAAAGGTTTTCATAAACCTCCATGGGAAACACCGGTGTTGTTTATGAAGAATAAGGATGGCAGTATGAGACTCTACATTAACTATAGATAGCTAAACAAGGTAATTATGAAGAATAAGTATCCGTTGCCTAAGATTGATAATCTTTTAGATCAATTAGTTGGAGTTTATGTCTTTTCTAAGATTAACTTGCGATCAGGCTACCATCAACTATGATTTAGAGTTGAGGAGTGTCGAATACTACTTTTTGCACCAGATATGGCCATTATGGGTTCTTAGTTATGCCATTTGGTTTAATGAATGCTCTAATGGTGTTTATGGACTCTATGAACATAATATTTCATCCACACCTCAATAAGTTTATAATAGTGTTCATCGATGACATTCTGATATATTTGAGACCTAAAATGTTATAATTGTGATGTAAATGTTAGGAGAGGTCAAGATACTAGTTCAAGTGTTGTTTTGGTGTCAATTATGTGTTTGAATGGCCTTAAAGATGTTTATGATGAATGGTTGCACCCCTTGGGTTTATGCTAAATTTAGGGTTTTGATAGCCAAAACTTGTGTGGAATGTTATTATTGTGTTTTAACTGTGAAATCAAGTTGTTTGTGGCCCATTTGAGTTGGTTCAACCAATTCATGGTTATTGGCACTTTGTAGGTGAGTAGCGACATCTTGTTTGTTGTTTTAGAATTAAAATGGACCATTTCATGTCTGGGTGTCCCACTTTTAATTGGTTTAGTGTTTGGGTGTGAGATCATTGCTAATAGCTGGGTAGCTCAAAGAGTTACATGTAAACGTTTGAATCGCTTAAATCTAACATCATATGGCAAAACAACATGCTCTAGAAATTGGTCCCGAAGTATTGTTATGATAGCAAGAGTGCACTATGGTGTAATACATAAAGAGGGACATAGTCCCTCTATGCCATCCTCTATGGTAGACGGAGCGTAACGGCATACCCACTCACAAGAAAAATCAAACAATTATTTTTTTGAAAAAACGTGCCATGTACCACAACATATGGTACAAAGCCATAAGTTGTTGTTTTGTGTCATACGCCATGGCTTGTCACTATGCACTACAATGCATGTATTAGAATCTATTGTCATGATAGGTCATTGATAAGAACTTTTGCTATGAGCTATTTTCATATCTGATGTTCGATTGGAATGATTCAAGCACCCACATGAAACTTGTAAGATAAACTATTGATAGGTGATATTTGTTACATACTTTTCTTAGGCATTTAGGACCACATTTCATGATAGGAAACCTTAAAATATGCATTCTTGGTGTTAAATTAAGGTTTTGAACCCTAATGAGAAAGTGTGCATATTAGGGGTATTTTGGTCATTTTGTACTTTATTAGGAATTCAAGGAAAAATTAGGAATTTTATGTGTGCATTAATTTTAGGGCCATTTCTATATATTAAGAGTCTTCATATGCATTGATATCACATTCTTAGTGCAATTTTGCTTAAGTGTTCAAAAACATGCATTAGGGGTAATTTGGTCATAAAATGCACTATTTCACCAAATTAGGGTTAAGCTTGAGATTATTTATTGTTTGATAAGCTAACATGATTGGTCTAATTAATTTTTATTGATTCATCATAGGTTGAGATTTATTAGGAAAAAACAATATTTTAAGGTTGTCTCTTCAAGGGTTTCTAATTAGCCTTTGATTTTAATTCAAGTGTGTGCTTGTCTACACTTGAGTTTTGTGAGGCTATCATATTCATTTTTCCTTTGTCATTTTAATACTTTTGATGAATTAAATATTTCATATTTTAGTCTAATTCAATAAATATCACACTATGGTTATTTGATTATTTGAATTAATTGCGATTTAGGTGAATAAGTGTAACAAATGAAATCATAACTCAATTAGCACATGAAGGAAGCTTGAGCACGTGAATTCAGACCTGGAATGAGAGGTAAAGTGACATGATTAACAAGGTTTAAGAGGCTCATAAGAAGGTTCAATGCACATGCACACAAGGGATTAAGTTGACTTGTCAAAGTTTGAGATAATTTCAATGTGTTTGAGAAACGTGGAGGCAAATTTCATATCTGAAATTGAGCTTCATTTGGAGTGAATTCTAAGTCAATTAAGGGAGCATAAGAGCTTATCATATCCATGTACAAATGGGATTAAAAGAGCAAGCATTGAAATTATCATCCAAGTGACTTGCAATCTAGACTGTCCTTGACTTGACCTAATGACTTGTAATGAGTGTTGTGGCAACTTATTTAGTAGGTGACCACTCCAATTCATCCAATAAAACTTCTTAGCTAGGATTAGATTGAATTTTCAGATCAAGCAAGCACAATTTCAGATTTTCTTCTTCATGTTATTCATTTTCCCTCAATTCTTTCTCTATACTTCCACTCTCTCTCCTTCATATCTCTCAATCTAACCATCCAAATTTAACCAAACCACTGCCATTTTCTCCCTCTCTTCCTCCTGTACAAAACCTAATAACTTTTATAAGGATCACCTTATTTTCTTGGGGCGAAATTTGTAACATTCCGAAATTTTAAGACTTAAATTTATTTAAAAATAAAATAAAATAAAATATCTATAATTAAATTAAAATTTAAAATAATTTAATAGAGGTTCAGAGTTTGAATTTCTCAGCAAAAGTTTGGTTTTATTTGATTTTTAACTGTGGAAAAAATTACCAAAGTTAACCTAGGCTTTTGTGCTATAATAAAAAATATTGGACCCTTTCTTGTAATTTTCCCTAAGGTCTTATATCATCTTTTTAAAGACCAAAATAGAATGCAGAAATTGAATTGAAACAAGGAAAGGAAACGCATGTGAGAGAGAGAGGGAGTTGGGTTTGGATCTAGGAGGTTTTACGACCGTTGTGAGCTCGGCTACACAATAGGTAAACTCCCTACTTCAATCCTCTTCCTTCCCTCTTGATTTTTTTCAATTTTTAATTGATAAAAAATTATATAAATTAAAAATTAGCCTAGTGATGGCTAATAAATGGTTTTTGTGGTTAAGTGATACTATGTGAATGGTTGGTTTAATATATGGACCATTAGGATGGATTATGACTCATTCACCCAAGTTGTGTGGTATGAGTTATAGCCTTCATTAATGCTATTTGTCATAATAAGTGATATGGATTACTTATATGTTGTAAGAATTATTGGTGAAACTTATTGAGAAGTTAAGAAACAAGCCAAGTTCTATTTTGTACAAGAGGAACCCTTTTAGTACCAAAGGATTGAGGTAATAGAGAAATTTATATTATTACTTTTTTTAGCTATTTTTGAATAAATATCACTAGCTATCATGCATTACGTGTTTTAAAAGATTAAATGTGTTTTATAAGGGGTTATGGGGTACTACTTTAATTATAGTGAAAGTATGTTTTTTTCTAATAGATTTGTTTGCATGTATTGTAATCATAAAGAATAGAAGTTGCACTTAAGGAAGTGTAATTAAGTAATGTACCTTAGATAGGCTAAGGAACCGTTTAAGGAAGGTTTATAAATGTTATACTACCTAAGAGTGTTGAAGTGGTCAATACTCAGGAAAGGTAGACATGAATAAAATGCATGATCTCGGTGAGAGTTCACCAATAAGAAGGTGTGGACTTTTGATATTCTGTGAGACATTGCCAGTACTTAGTGTTGCTTTACGTATTGTGGGCTCAGTGTATTAAAGTGGTTAGTATATTGAGTGTTTGACACCTCTCAGTGGGAGAGAGAATTCGACATATGAAGTGTGAGGTTGAGTGCCTAGGCCAAGTTTGTCCTCATATAGAGAGTAAGTCGGGCTAGCTCTAGGAGGGAGTTAGCTTTGACTGCTCAGGATTCATGTCGAAGGGGCATAGGTGGTTTGATGGATTAGATCATGCCTTAAATTATATTTTGTGCCTATAAAGGTACAAGTGGGTATAAGGTTTACTTGTGAGCTAAAGAGTGTTACGGGGCATTTTGTTGGTCATGAAAGGCCTTACCGGCCTATGTCATGCATTCATGCATTTTAAATGGCTAAATTATATACTATGTTGAATTTATTATTCGTTTATTCAATTATGGCTTACTTTGTAATAATTAATATGGATTTCTTTATTATTGAAACTGTGATTGTCTCACCCCTTTCTTTTCAATATTTCTAGGTCCAGGCGAAGGAACCAGTGGAGGATGGGGAAAAGAGCATAGCTAGGGGTTGTTTATGAATTGTAAAGAACTGCAACCCTTTTCTTTTGAGCAAATCTATTGTAATGTATTTAGCATTAGGTTGCTTGTAGGATGTAATTATGTATATGTGTGTGAGTATGTGTGGATTGTATGGCTTGTGTATGAATTTTTGTTTGCTTGTAGACTTGTGGCTAGGAAACTTAGCTATGGTGTGTGGTTTTGATGGATTTATTTAGCAGACCAAGTTTTCACAACAAGCAAATATTTATTTTAGTATATATGTGATTCTATAAGCAAATGTAAAGTGGTTACATTGCAAATGGTGTGCTATGAGCAAACATACACCTTGGATAGAGAGAGTGGGTGCGTGGGCCCCACAGAGATCTCTAAGCCAAGTAAAAATGTTTAGTGTGTGTATTCATATGTGTATATGATATTTGGAAAATTTTTTGACCATTCTTATGTGATTTGTGCATTTTGGGGGTTTAGGGTCTATTTCGGGACATGGCACCTGAGTGGTCAAATTTTGGTATAAAGGATTTTATTATCATTCAAATATTCTATCAGGTGTTTTTAGTCCTATTTGACATGTCCAAAGTGTTTCCACAGGTTTGTGACCATTAGGATGAGATTTGGACAATTTTGAAAATGGTTTTTATCAAAAATTACAGTTTTACATCTGGGTGTTCAAATCATAATCTGATTGTTAGATTTCTCTAAAATTTAGGTCACAAGTAAGACGTTTTATAAGCTTTGTGTGGGCTTTAGAATCACATTGATCGGATATCGAATGGAGAAATGGAGCACTCTAGAATTTGGTCCGGAGGAGTTGTCACGACAGTAAAAGTGCTGTCATGACAGCAACAGTGATAATGTTACAACGTGCACGAAATTCAATCCGTTTGTTGGATCTTTTTAAAATTTGATATACTAATAGTACTCTTTAAAAGTGATATGTGGGATTTAGAATCTCTCTGATCAGAGGTCGGATGATTAAATGGTGCACTCCGGAAGTTAGTCCAGAGGTGCTGTCATGACAACAAAAATGACCAAACTTGTAACATATCCAATTTTTAATCTAACTGTTGGATCTTTTTGAAATTTAGTACACTTATAGTACCCTTTGAATATGATATGTGAGCTTTAAAATCATTTCGATCAGAGGTTGAATGGAAAAATGAAACCTCCCGGAAGTTGGCCCGGGAAGGCTGTTAATGCTGTCATGACAGCATCTTTTTATTTCACTTTTGTCTAGCTTGCTTTCGTGCACTATAGGTAGAACCTATAAATTTTTTTAAAGGTTTTAAATGATTTATTTCTTAAATTGGTTAGAGGATCAACTCCTTAACCACACTTAGTTTATTTGAATTATATGATTTTTGGATAACACTCGGGAAAGTGTGACAAAATTCATGGGAGATTTAGCTATCAGTTGAAGCTTCATCTTGAAGATTTCTTAAAGATGCAAGGCTAGATTCTTGAAGGAGCTACTATGTAGAGGAGGAAATCCTGAGTTTGTATTATTTTCTTGTTAGATTTGAATTTCTTCTCTCTACTTTTCTCTCTAGAATTATAAATTTGCATGACTCTTTGATCTTGTAATTTCAAGTGATGATTCATATGATTGAGAGATACTTGTTGCTTCTTGAGTTTTGTTACTTTGAGCTTTAGATTTTGGCCTCTTCATGTTGATTCATAATCTTGGTTAGCTTGATGAGTTTAATATGTTTTCTTGCTTGTCATAATCTTGCCAACTTGAACGCATGTGAATATCTTCACGAATCATAATCTTGAGCATGTTGATTCTATCATATATGCTTGACCTAATCGACTCATGTTTGTAACATTTTGGTTAAGTTTAATGCTAGCTTTGCTTTAGCTCACTCTAAGACCATAATCTTGGATTGGGGTTGGTCAAGGTATTAGCTAAGTATTGATTAATATAACTAAGTCACTAAAACCAAAGATAAGAAAGAAGAAACCAAACTAGCTAGGTTGTAATCAAACGAGGATAGGAAACCATTTCCATATAGGAGTTCCTACTTTTAATAGGTTTTTACACATATGCTTAATTCACTTTAATAGCTTAATTAGTTTTGAGTTTAAATTTATCTCACACACCTTTTAACCTGTAACATACTTCAAACCTAAATTTTCAACTAAGCCTCTTTATAGAGATCAACCTAGGTTTGTACTAGTACTACATTAGTGTAGCTTAATATTTTTTTGCTAAGGTAGCAACAACTTTAGTCAACTATCTAACGAGATAAGTTTGAATACAATCTAATAGTCTAATCATAAATTTAACACTTGGTGCAAAAATTTACTTTTCTTTTAGAAATAGGAACTCTAAGGGTTCAATTTCTACATCTTGTCACATTAGATCACTTTGGGCCTTGAACTAAGCCTAAAAGGATCATATACACTTGATGGGCACATAATATTACTCATAACACATCTTAAGCACATTTTGACCTCTTAATGCTATATTACACACTTATGGTATTATATGAGGTGTCACATGCATTCACACATACACATCCACATCCACACTTATTCCACTTTCAAATATCTAACTTCTACATATGGGGCTAAGCTTCATCATATGGTCAAGAATCACCAATATACTTAACTTATACAAATAGGGCCAAGCCTTACCATTTTGTGAAGTTTCACATGCATATAAATCATTACAATATACCATATATATATATATATATATTAGTGGAACAAGTTGATTCAATACCTTTACAAACTTGCTTGAATAACATTTAGGCCTACCTATATATCCACCATAGTGATACACTTTGTGAGATGCAATACAAGATATACAAGCAAGTTCTTAAAATAAGACAAATACATGCATGCATCCTAGTTGGCAACCAAAACTTCAATTACAATTATATACATTCATTATACTATAAGGTAGATATACCACTACCAAAAATGAGGCTACTCTTTTCTCGCTTTCTTTCCTAGTATTCTAAAACTTTCTTCACCTATATAAAAGAAGTAACAGAGTGAGACATACGTCTTAGTAACTTAGATAAACCATAAATATTAATTAGCAAGTAAAATTAAGTACAAGAGACAGAGTAACATTAATTTCAATAAAATTCAATATAAATATATATGATGCAATGCTTTATCATCCATCATGCTCATGCACCCCCGATTCCCACTAGCAGAGCATGCTTGAACCAGGACTTCCCAGCCTCACATGAAACAAGGCCTACTAACTATTATCTCAGACTAAGGTATCATTATGGGTGGTATGCTCTCCTATGTCTCAATTAGCAGATAAAAATCTACACTTAGATTACAAGGACTTCCTGAGTAGGGTACTGACCTCCTAACCTAGTCTAAGGTGTACTTGTAGATGCATTTTTGAGTCCTTACTAATGGATCTAAATCAATGTTCTAGACCTCCAGGACTTTTTAGCCTTATATAGAGTAAGGACACGACCCCCTACTCTAATCTAGGGTACTCTTGTGGATACAAATGCCCATGTCACCACACACATTTCAAGCATCTCTACTTACACACACATGCATCATTTTTCACAAGCTTGCTACTCTACCATTTTATAAAATATAATGCATATAGTTAATATAAAATACTTGTAAATCATTTTATAGGCTAATAAATAAAGGGGTTACTCTAATTATCTTTTACTCTTACTACATTAGCACTTTTATAATTAAAGAGAGCAGATTCCCACAAGAAATACCTTAAATTCTCAATCTACATAGTGAAATATCCTTTATCAATTTTTAGCACTCAATATAAGTACTAATTTGGTTAAGGCAAATTCCTTAGCACATATAACAATTCCATCAGCACCTTTTAAGTCTACTTAACCCAGTCATTATAATCACTTCGCAACTATCCAATTAACCAAAACATCTTCTTAATCTACTCATTTATCATTTTCACCCTTTTCAACTCAACTATTTAAGTCATTTTGAGCCTATAGCCTTAAGGCTAAACTACTAAACTTCAGACAGTCACAAAACCTTAGTTTTGCACCCCAAAGCTCTTTTCTAACATTTTCCTTAAATCTTAACACTTTAAAACACCCCAATCCAATTTCTTTATTACCTAACTTTGAGAAATTAGGGTAGAAACATGGTATAAGGCGGTACAAAACTTACCCGACAAATTACTAATCAAAGATAACTCCCAGTCTCTTAAAAATCAATACCCTAACATAGCTGAGCTATTCTCCCTCTCTCCCACATATTTTCCTTCTATCTTTTCTCTGCCTCACAAGCTAACTCACGCTTTAATTTATCCAAATTCTATGCCATGCACCACAATACATGTAAAACATATAGTGGCATATGACAGTGAGAAAAATCTCACTGTTGCTCATATATTCCTATCCAGTTCGTCATTCCACCAATTTTATTGACATACGATCCACCAAACATCAATCTACCATCTAAAACCAAAATCAGTCTACTAATTACTAATTTATCCCTAGTTAGCAATCAGTTTCTTAGATTAAAGTTCAGGATGGTACAACTATTATGTGCAAATAGTAAGGCTTGAACCAAATGATCTAAGAGGAGTTGATTTACTTGACTGCCTTACTAAAGGGATTCAAAACCAATGTTGCCTACATCATCTTCAATAGGATAAGGAACATTGTAAGGTTAGAGTATTAGAGAGCCCCTTAGCATACTTTATGGGTCTTTAATTTCTAAGATTTTTAATAATGCCAAAGTCTTGTACTTGAAAGGGAAGACAATTATAGTGTGTGATGTTATAGGTACCAAGACCGTTAAAAAAAAGGAACCTAGCACATTTACTCATGCTAATTAACAAGCCAAAATTGATGATGGGTGTTACCTTGACACTTAATCTATGAATTCGTTGGGTTTCAAATTCAAACTTTAGAATGATCTACTTGAGAAGTTGTTTGAATCTCAAACTACAAATTTTGATCAACCACTTCAAAAGTTAAAGGATGAGACTTATTCTAGATAGGCTAGTTAGAAGCCTTTATATCTGACATTATATCTCTATTTGTCAAGATGGTAAATAAGGATGAGCTTATGACTAAGAAAGTGTCTCCTAAAGTATCTATCCACACTACAACTTCTCATCCTTAAAAGAACAAGATAGATTTTGAGTTGTTTGTGAAAGATGGTGAAGGCACGAATAGTCAAAAGGATGAAGAAATGGAGATGAAGGATAAAAGTCTATTAGGTAGTCAAGGATTTAATGCAGTAGCTAAGATAGCCAAATCTTATAGTAAGTCTGATGAGGATACTGAGGGTAAACATTAGAGTGAGGCTTAAGCAAAGATTGATAAGGTTGGTTCTTCTTTAGCAATCATTATTGGTATGGCCTTGCTACCATAATCTTTAAGGATTTGAAGTGACTCAAGCCAAATTATTACTTGAGCCTTAAGCTACTTACTATACTTTTATCTACTAGAGAGATTTCTCACATGGCCCCTTAGATTTAGTTGAGACCTTTACTAAGCAAGAGAGGCTAGCCTATTTAAGCAACCACCAACTCCCTTGACCTTTCTCACCCTTGTCAAATTTAAAAGGAAGCCTATTATTGATGACAAAAAGAGGGAGAAGGGCGATAATGCAATTATGGAACCTTCTAAGATTTTTACCACTTCGACTAGCTTGCCACCTACTAGGACTTCTACCACCTTCTGATCTCTTCTCTCTTCTAAAGCTCATCATTATAAAGAGATAATGGAATCTATAGCCTCCCTTGAATAAACCACCCATTTATCCCTATTGTTCTTTTAATTGTGATTGAACTTTGTTGAACAATGGTTTTATGGTTTATTATTCTATGTATATTTTGTGCACTAACTTTTGTTATCATTGACATAATGTATTTCTCCTGAAATTGTTGTCTTTATCTTATGCTTTGTTTATTTTTGTACCTATTAAAGGGGGGACTACAAAATCTCTCTTAGGACTAATGAGTTGCATCTAGCTATATCATCATCAAAAAGGAGAAGAAATGTTGAACCCTAGTTTTGATTATAAAAAGTTGAGAAGATTTTGTTTAATAGGTTAAGATGTGTTTAAGGAAAGAACAGTTAAGGTATAAATGAGTTTATATGCATTAATCTTTTTTTTTATTTTTTAGTAGTATCATTACCAATATTAATATGACACTACTAGTATTGATATAAAATTCTTCAAGTCTTAAGCCTTTAATTCTCAGTTTCTTTATGGGTATTGTTCTTGACAATGCTCATATTCTTTTCAAGGTTTATTTCATTTGTTTCATTATCACTTTAGGTAATAAAGTCTCTCCACTTATATTTGTTGGAAATTGTGCCCTAAAGCCAATCATTGTACTATGAATATTATTATTTAATAAATTTTTTTTATTATTACATTAACTAGCAGAAGGTGCCCGGGCGTTGAACAGGCAATATCATGGACAATTTTTTTTAGACATTTTATGGTAAAAAAATTTCCATTTAGAATTTAAGGTATTTTAAATAAAATAATATAAAAGGAAAAACCATTTTTAAGGGGAGATATAATGTAATCAATGTACCATGGTGTTTGTTACAAAAAACCACACAACAATAAACCTTAGATTTATATAAGATTCCAATTAACCAAATGATTTTCTTTACTCCCCATTGGAAGATCACATGAAATCTTAAAATTGTAGCTCCTTGTTTTTTGAATTCTTATTCTTGTTCTTTTGAGTCATCATTACCAATGTGTTTAGGTTGGATGCTCATTCCATTATCTTTTTGTTTTCTTTCGTGTTTAATGTGTTATGATATTAATTAATGTAAATTAAAGTGGATTTGTGGGTAATGGCTCCATATAACCATTTCTTCTCACTTGGTTTAGATATTATCATTTGTTTCATGGTCTTATGTTTTGTACAATTGTATTTACACAAATTGTTATAGTTCGTACATTCAAATTTTAACTTTTGGAGATGCTGAAAAAAGTGTAAGAAAAAAATTAGTTATTATTTTTTTGATATGAACTCTTTGAAATTTTAATAGTTGTAGATTCTTTATTACAAATAAAGATGTTGCTTGATTGGATGGCTCAAATATGATTTGGTGAGACAATATCTTTTAATTAGAACATTTTATCCTTATTTTGAATTTTCATATCTTTTTATTCTTATTTTGGTTTAATTTAATCTTTTCATCATTTAATGTCATTCTCCCCTTAATGAAATTCTTAATAGAAGCAAATGAAATTTTTATGAGGGGAATTGAATTTTAGAAACATATTGTACTAAATTTTCATTTTTTATCAAGGGTAGTTTCCTCCCATAATAGCAAATGTAGGCCTATACCCTCCTAATAATAGATCATTATCAAAGATAATTAGGCTTAGAAAAATGTTACAGCTTAATAAAACATGATTGAACACAATTACAGTGATTGAGAAATATTTCATCACATATGAGGAGAGTCAGTTTTTTTAAATGTTAATTTATTGTCTATTAAAAGGAAATTTAAGTGATTTTACCAAGTACAGTTTTAAAAAGATCAATTTACTATAGTAGAATAAATAAGCAAAAAAACAATGCAAGGGTAGGTTTATTTTATGAGCTTCATTCTTGAACATGTTTAATGATTTTTTTATGATCTACATACATATAGTTCAAAGAAGTAAAATTGAAGCCTTATGATATTTCTTAAATCTGAATGGATGGTATTTTTTTTTTTAGTTGCTTACATGGCTTAATCATGAATCTTGTATCATCTGATTGTGGAATTTAAATTTAACTCATGCTATGCATGAAGTAGCAATCAATCAAATACTTTGTTTTTTGATACAACATTATCAAGGAAAATACTTTATACATACATGGTTTGGCCAAGAACAAAATATAAAAGAATGACATATTCAAAACTCATATAAAAACTAACAAAAATTTCATGGGCACAAAGGATAGCTTAACATGTGATTTGCAGGCATGCTTAAATATAACCCACAAATTCACCACTTTTTTCTATACCTTCTAGACTTATTTCAGCACTAAATTTAGTTAGTTTCATGCTACATGGATACTAGGAGCTTTTCTTCCTTCTTCTATTATGGATAACACTTCTTTCACACTTTCTTAGTTCCATCCTTCTATTAGTTCAGGAGGTAAATTCCCCAAAAGTTACTTTTTAATATCTACTATACATGTACTCTCCAAGTGCAAATCCCACTAGCAATTTCTTCAAACTCAAAGTCCTCATCATGAGTCTACAAAAAATGTGAAAATTGAAGACATCAATTTTGCCAAAACTACATGAAAAAAAAAAAATTAAGTTGTGAACAAATGTTTTTCTCTATAAGCAATCTTATATCAATGCAAGCAGTTTCTTTGAAAGCTAATACATTGATAAGTAAAAATTCTCAAAATCTAAGGAATTAGGAAGGTTAGCTTCCTAGAGCTAATATCTAATGACAAACTCAAATGTGAACCAAATCAAGTAATTAGTGATATACTTGCATAAATTCAATATACTAAATCTACATAGATACAAAGATACAATTGGTATCACAATGCATACCCATGCAATGTTAACCTATAGAGTATTGAAAACAATGCTAAATATGTTAGAAAATTATTCTTTAAACATACTATATGAGGCCTGTGCAATGATAATCACATATAGCACTTGATAGATACAAATCATGAATCTAAAATAAGCTAGAGTGGAAAACACATACAATTAGACTCAAGGAATTGAAATCCAGAGACGATTGAATTTTGCAGCTTTAAATACCCACTATTATTTAAAATCTAGAAATTGATATGACAACATGTTTCAAGAGTAAATGCATTAAAAAATAAAGAAAATGTTGGTATCCTATACATTTCTTAAAAAATGACATTTTTATTCTAACGAAAGGATAGAAAATGTGAGGAACTCAAGCACATAATTCTCAAGCTTACTTGGCTTTGAATATTATACATGTCTATTTCAAAAGCTAGCAGTCAATCTCTTCTATAAAAATACATAGAATCTCCTGAAATTGAGTCACCTACAAATGACTCCCTCAACATTTAAAATTTTCCCATGAATCTCCTCAACTTTTAAATTAGAAGATAACACCCTCAAGCAGCAAAATTTTTAAGTTCCATAAAATTGATTTTTCTGGCTTCACTAAATATAGGTGATGAATTTACCTTTTTCCTTCATGAATCCACTTATATTTTTCATCTTAAACTTAATGATTTGCTTTTATGAGAAGTCTTGCTTCTCTTAGAGTCATCATCACCATCATGGTGATCATCATTTATAAATCCCTAGTTTAAAATAGTAGTATTAACATCGCTAAACACTTAAAACACAGAGATCAATCATGAGTTTAAGATGAAAAATGTGGGTCACTTAATACCTTCTCCTTGGAATGACCTGATCATTAAGACTAGTCACAAAATGCCCATGTCTATAGAATTCTAACTAATTACATCCTATTAATTAACGAGAACCTAATAACATCACCAGTTCATGTCATGAAAAAATTTATATGTCCTCACCAATTCATGTTATATTAGAAAGCTTATGTTATTCAAAAAATTCACTATGTAAAATTATAGAAAATTACTACTATTAAATTACTGTTCTATATTGTTCGAAAATTACCTATATTGTCAACAGCATTAGGCTCGTGCTGTCATCACCAGTTTTTGTCATGCAAAAACATAGATATCCTCACCAATTTATGAAATTATTGAAGTTCACTGGTAAGCTTTTGCCTACTATTTAGAAGTTAATGATCTAAAAAATGTTTAGGTATAATCTGAGGATGAAATTATGTAAAGCACAGGTTTCTTGTGAAATAAATTTCAACATAGAAACTTCAAAAGTCATAAATATAAATGAAATATGGGAAGGAGAATCATTGTTCATAGAAGGAGGAGTTATTTAGATCCATATCTGATTGAATTATTGCATTTTAACAAAAATTCTTTCACATTTCATAACTCCATTGAATAATTAAATAACATTTAAGAACTTTTCCTAAGATATTGTCACTAGTATTCTTAAATGCCTAATAGTGATAGAAAATACCTAATACCTTGAAAATTGATATCATAAGTGATTTTTATAAGCTTAAGTTATAGCAATCAATCAAGGATTTGGTCAATGAAAAAAAATCAAAGAAAGAATAATATACCTTATGGAACTCTAATGTATCACCTTTTGCTTTCCTTACCTCAACCATATGAAAAGAAGGTGCCATTAGAAATACCTGCATCAAATATAAAACACCATAAACGTCACACAAGACAAATTATGTTACACTTCACATAAGAAATATTCATATTACATACCTCTATGGTGACACCAAGGTTTCCTTACCTTCCAGCCTTTAAATTTTCAAGCCTCATCTATGGGTTTAAAAACTTTAAAATAACTCTAGATCAAGTTTTTTATTTGAGTGAGAGTTGATAATAAGTTCTACAATTTTGGATTACCTTGTAATTTTTCTTGTGCACATCAAAACTAAGAGGTTTTGTAGCATCTCCAATCTTATTGATTATCTCATTGAAAGGGAATTTTTGAGTGAATCTTGTATCCCTTTTAAATCCCTAAAATAATTCACATCAGAATAAAAAATCTAAATAGTAATCATGCAAGAAAATACTTATTCTGCTTAGGATGGCCTAGAAAAAGAAAATTTCTTGGCCAAATCAAATTATGGCTCTAACAAAAGTTAACCAATTGTTTTATCTACCTAAAAAGTTATGCAATTGCTACATCATCTTTACATTACTTTGAGTAATTGCATATTTTCCCTATTTTTATATCACATGCAAAATAGTAAAAATGGACTAGGCTAATACACTTGCATGATTGGTTTCAAGTGTAATATATATTGATCAGATGAATATGTTTGCTCCTATAGATTTCCTTAAAAAAATTTAGTATCGTATGCTTGAGAAGAAGGAAAGAAATGGGTGCTCATTCAATGAAATCTAGAGTTCCATAACAATACAAGAAAAGCATCTTATCAAGTATGAGTTGGAACCTACTTTATATTAAATAAATTTTCAAGGTTCAACCCTTTGGACATGGAGATTAAGTCAAATGCATTCATAAGTGTCTCCTATTCTTCTTTATTCTCTATCACATGGTGCTTCTATGAACATGAAAAAATCCCTTTATATAAGATAGCCATTAAATTTTCTGGCTGCAAAAATTATATTAAATAAGAATGAAAACTATGTAAGGGATTCTTTCTTTTGTTATCAAAGTAAAACTCTTTTAGTGAAACAGGAGAATAGGTCCTGCCTTTAGGTCTCGGTGGTAGACATTCTTGCTATGGCAATAATTAATAGCATTTATAAGTCACTTGAAATAGCTATGTGCTTCACTTTCTTTCATTTGTCCACGGTTTACCTTTGATAAAAAGTCCATGAGATAACATGCATAACATATTTTCCTCTTCAACAACAATCTAATACTCAATGCAAGCCTATCAACTTGACATAAGAATATGAAAAAAAATTGTGTACAATGGATAACACTATAGTATCATAAGCTTCATAACATCAAGGAGCCACAAATATGACCTGGTCTCCCCATTTTATTCTTTTTCTCAAAAGTGCTCTTGAGCAAACTAAAAATAAAAATGAACTATTAAATAAATGGGACCAATAAAAGCTTGTTTACTCATAATTTTGTCAAAGAGGTCTCCACCAGTCATAAACTCCAATAAAATATCTATTTTAATCTTGCTTTCCATGACCCAAAACTAAATCATGTAGTTAAGCATTACACAGTATCATGAATGGAATCTAGCAACAAAGTAATCAGAGCATTAAAAATGGCTAGGTTTCAAAATACTTTTTTTATAAAGTAAGGTCCTTTGATTTCCATCCATTGATGTTGGCTTATTTCTCCAACAATAAATAATTGATACAATTATATATAAAAGGAAAGGAAAAGGTCCCCTTATTTAGGTAAAAAGACTCAAAATAATGCTTTGGCTAAACCTCCAAGTGTGTCAGATGATCGAACTTGTAACTTTGGCCTAGGATAACAGGTAGTAGTTCTAATATAATTTTTTTTAGTTCTTCCTAAATATTAAGACCTTTCAAGTTTTAAACCCTCTCGTGGCTTTAAATATTGTCAGAATACAAAAATCTTTAAAACTATAATAGGATTCATGATGAAAAAGCTAAATTCTAGATAATTTTATGCTCATTCATAAGTTATTGCTTTTATAAAGATAAAAACTTCTTCAGGTTAGCAGAATCTAAAGAGATTAATGTAAGCAGCAAAGAAACACAACATAGTTCATGATTAAGCCAACAATGATATTTTGTCAAATAGAGAATTGACAGTTCTTTATCTCTTCAACAAGGTATATGTCTAGATTTATAAGCCAAATAAAAAGAAGAAGACTTAATTTGAGGGAGGGAGGGAGGGAAAAGGGGGAAAGATAGAGAGAAGATAGTGTATGAAAGATAAACCTTATATAATCAAACAATATTTGGATGCTTGATTAGCTTCATTCTTGCAATTTCTAGCCTAATCTATAAAATCATATTGAAAAGCATTCAAGAGATTTGAGTTCAGTTTGCAAGGGTCTAGATTAACTTTCCAGTAGAATATATGCTAAACATAAAGTTCCAATATAAAGGACAAGAACCACCTTAACTTTGAAAGCTTTTTGAAGGCATTAAAGGTAATTTTGGTATAAATCTATAATCCTTTTGTAAATTAAATGAACTAGTACAAAATGGAGGGAAGAAAATTTAACCAACAGTAATCTTAAACTACTTGTTCAACTATCTTATGCTTGAGAACCTTTTCTTTGTCAAGAATTTTGAGAGCCACATGTCCCTTATTTTCTAAGTTCCTTATAAATCTTACTTTTGAAAATGTTCCCTTACCTATTTTTCTTCCAACCCATGTTAACTGACTCGGTGCTTGATTTTAGGCAAACTTACCTTTAATGATTGTTGAACTTTATGATCAGTTGAACTCTTGCTCTTTTATTAGGAATCTAGCCATAGTGCATAACAAACTCCAATTCATAGATAAATTTTATCAACAAATTAAAGTACAAATGAAATTAAAAATTGATACATATTTTTTATGCAAAACTAGGATAAGTTGTTTTAAGAAATGCTATTGTTGCTATTCAAACAAAAATTAAAGTTAAAGCTCCAAGATTCATATGATGAAAAAGTCAGCTATTCAATTTGCATAAATTCTATAAACATTATGTCCCAACGTAGATTGGATGAGGAATAGCCTCAAGTTTTATCTAATAGCATTCAAATGGGCTAGAGAAGCAAAAATTCACAATAGCATAAATTTGATAGGTTGAAAGATAAAGGTTCCTTTAAGTATATGTGCAAGGCTTAGACTACTAAATAGAGAACAAAATGAACTTGGAATGTTAAGGTATTACAAGTCTTCCACTCTAAATGCAACTGAGACCGACGGAGCCAAAGAAATCTTCTAAGAATGGAAAAAATAAACATAAAAAAAGACCAAATACAAATGACCACAATAAGATAGTTGGAGAATGAAATACTCACTTGAAAGGGGCACGCTCCATGACCTCTAATGCTATAAATCCACCATACTATTATGAACACTTGATAGATCATGCAAATTGAGGGATTTTGGTGGAATGAATGAAATAGTCAGACGATCAAAAAAGGAAAGGTTAGTTTCAAGATCCTCAACCTTGTTTAGAACGTAGTCATCATCAGGCAAACCAACTTTTAAGGTCCATAGGGGGTTAGGCTCTTCATAAGCATTAGGAGTTTAACCTTGACAGACCTTAAAGAAGGAAGAAGATGAGACAAGGAATGAGAAAGTTTTAAAAACTAAATAGTGAGAGATATTGATAATTAATGGGACCCATATGAGTAAAAAAAGAGGTCAATCACTGTTGATGAATAATATAATAGTGTAAAGTTGATAGGCTTTAAAGATTGCTAGATTACATGTCCACTATGATAACTGTATCTTTGGATATACTATAGTGATTGTCTTAAATATCCCCAGTGTTATGAAAGGTTGGTACCTAAGAATGAGGGTGAATTGGGTGACACTAAAAACTTTTAAAAACTTGAAAGAAGTAAAGAGCTAAAGAGTGAAGGAAGAAGATGACACACTCAAGATTTATACTGGTTCAGCCATAAACTTGGGCTATGTCTGGTCCTTAACATCACACTTGAGATTTTCAACTAGAAACACAAGCTTCAATGGGTGCTTGCCATCATAATACAACTCTCAAGACTAACCTTATCTTGATTTACTTAACACACCTTGCTACAAGCTAGCAAGTTGTTACAATACTTGAAAATTTCTTTTTTTAAGATTTTTGAATGATAATAAAAGCTTTTTATAGAAAACTTTCTTAAGAGTAGATGAGAATACAAATGAAAGCTTATAAACCATTGAGAGTTTTTCACAATTCTTTTCAAGAATAATGAATGAATGCAATACATAAAATCACAATTTAAAAGCTCTTTAAATGCATAAATGATAATTTGTTCGCTTAAAGATCATTAATCTTTATTTTGGTTCAAAATGAATTACTTATATAGTTTTTAGAAGTTGATAGACTGTTGGAATAATGATTCTATTTGTTGGTACATTTTCTAGTGAGTGACAAGTACAATCACATGTGATTTTATACTAAGGAAGTTTCACAAAACTAAATGTGATAGATCATGTGTGAACATCATGTTCTCTCACGCGTGGTTTTGCACTTCTAAAAAACCATTCAGTTCTGTGTGCTTAATCACACTTGGTACCTTATTGCTCTCGCGTGTGGTTTAATACTTATGAATATATATTCAATTCTAGATGCTAAAACTCACGTGGTACCATATTGCTCTCTCACGTGGCTTTGTAGTTAGGAATATACTAACATATCAAGGAGTTAAAACTTACCAGTGCACCACTTGCTCTCATGTTTGGTTTTGCATATAATGAACTATCATTAGTTCTGTGTGACAGATCATGTGTGGAACCTCTTCTCTCTCACGTGTGAAATGGCTGGTAGAAAGCCAAAGCCATTCAATGTGATCAAAACTTGTGTGAAACTAGAAACATATGCACAAATCAAGCAAGATTTTGCATGGTCAAGAGATATAGACTTGTGAATCAATGATCATACATGTGAATAATTTTATCTTGACTTGAGAGGATTTAATACTTAACAAAACAAAGTTTGATTGTTCAACAAGTGACAAATCACTCATGGCTACTATCATTCTCACGCATGATTTTACACTTAGTCACAATATAATGAAGCATAGGTGCTAAAACTTATGTGGACACTGAAGCCTTTCATGTATGGTTTTGCATGTAGAGACAAAGCATAAGGCAACTTGTTACATCCTGAATATCTAATTCTGCATTAGTGATTAATTAGTAGTTGGATTAATGAGTTAATATAGGATTAGGGTTTTGCATAGTGAAGTAATATTTTGGCCAATTGGGATGTTATATGAACAAATAGAAGTGAAAGAATGGAATCTTGAAGTAAAGTGAGTGAGCATAGTGAGGATTTTTCTCACTATGCTATGCACCACGGTGCATGGTGCAAGAATCTAGTTAATAGAGATGTGTCCAGCTCTTAAAACAGAAGAGAATAATGTGAGAGAAGGGTTTTGGAGTGGAGAAGAGTATGGGATGTGCTGGGGCAAGCAAAATTAAGAGCAAGTATGACGTTTCCAACCTATTACTTATCAGGTAAGTCTCGTACTGCCGTAACTTCTCATTCTATCCTATGTTCTCTTAGTTTTAACTAGAGAGAAATTAAATTTGAGAGTTTTAAGGAGTTGATTTCTTACCCTATATTAATAGAAAGGTTCTCCAGAACTAAACTAGTACTTTATGACTGGTTTGGGTTAGAATAATAAAGCTTTCAAGTCATAGGCAAGATTTGCCCCAATTTAGAGAGAGAGTAGTGAGAGAAAATTTAGAAAGGTTACAATTGGTAATGAGGGGTAATCAGTAGTAATATACATAATTAAGTGTAAATTATGGAAATGATAGCAATTAGGTGTTTAATTGTGATAATTGGCACTTTTTTCAATAGTAAGATGAACTTTGGAATGCCAATTTTGTGTAGATTATAGTGTGTGATGAGTAAAAAAGTAGAAAGATATTTAAGTAAGGAAGTTACATGGGTAAACCTTTCTATCAGACATAAGGGTTGAGGTAACTATATAATTTATTATATTTATTATCTATTATAACAATGTAAAAGTAAATACAAAATGAGAAGTTGTTGTTTTATGAGTTTTTATGCATAATTATGGAATGATTTGAAAGGTTATTGATTTCAATTGATATATATATATATATATATATTATGATATGATATGATGTGGAAATGTGAATAAGTAGTGGAAATTGTGAAAAGAGCGTGATCATAGGGGTAGGAGTTCACCCGGGATATATGGGGATGTGTGTGTGTGGAGATGTGAGCGAAAAATCCATATGGTCGAGCTGGCACCATAAGACATCTAGTATAACATTATATAGGCTGGCACTATAGAACATCCAGTACAGCATTATATAGGCTTTTACCATAGGTAATCCAATATAGCTTATTATGAGATTGTTACTGTGGGAAATTTGGATAGTCTGACAACTACTTAGTGCTCATTAAGGTGTAATTAAGAGTCAATGACACCTCTATCATAAGTGTGTGAAGAGGAAAATCATAGTCCATAGGTGAGTTAGATTACCTTTGGCTGGGTGTTTCTACCACTGAAAGTATGCTCGGGTTGACAAATGGTTGATCTAAGAGAGCCTATAGTTTCGTGTTAGGGAGCTTTGGACGATCGGTGGATATATGATCTTGCTAAACTGTAAAAGTGTTTGAAATATGATTTATATGCAAAACTAGTGATTTAGCTATGATATACTACATATAAATACTATATCATGGTTTTTGTTACTTTGGCATAGTTATTTGTGGTAATAAATATTAAAGGAACTATTTTAGTTACTAAGACTCATATGTGGTTATACATGTTTTTCAGGTTCTAGCTCTAGTGGGTTAAAGGGAAAAGACATAGGCTAAGTTGACATCTCTCACCTAAAACTTTGTAAGAATTGGTGTAATGATATCGTAAATTATTAGTTAGGAACTTGTATAAGTTGCTGTAGGAATTAAATCATGTGCATATTTTGTTAAATTTAATGTTGTGTTAGTTTTGCGAACTCCCTAGCCCTTGTATATGTGTGAATGATGAAATGATTAGATGGGCTAGTAGATGAATGTATATATGTGTGAACATGAGATGTTTGAAGTGTATGTGTGATTATTTGGCCTTATATGAGATTGAAAAGTGAAAATGTGATTTGGCCTAAAAGTATGGTATGGGTAGTTTATAGGCCAAATATGTGTATGTGTGTTATATTTGTATGTGTAGGGTCAATTAGGTGTTTATCTATTTGGATGTAGTCAAGGCCCAAAAAGTGGCTAATGGCATTTGGTTTCAAATTGAGACACTTGAGTGGTAAGATTTTAGTAGAAAACGATCAAAATGCACTTGGGTGTCTCGGTTTTAATAGAAATATCAGATTGAAATGAAACTGGTGTTATTAGTTAGATTTCAAAAGAAGCTTTGTGTGGGCGTTTGAACCATCCCAATCGAATATTAGATGTGGAAATGGTGCATATCTAAAATTCACACCAAAAATTTATAATTGGACAATAATTTTAGGTGCGTGCACAGTGGCACATATACCTGCATGCTGCGGCATATGGCATAGAGCGAATGGTTATGGTTTCTATGCCATATGCCATGGTGCATATAGCACAAGCCACAATGCATGGTGCTAAAGTTTTCCTAATTTGCACATGTTTTCTTGATCTTTGATGCACTTCAACTCATTGCTTCCACTGTGTGTGGGGTTTTATAACTCCAGTAATTTATAAAATAATTTTTGAAAATCTTTTATTAGGATCTCAAACTTTTTAAAGTTTTCAATTAAATGATTTTGAATTGATTAGGATTGATTGTAGTGGAGCATATGGTAATGTCAATAAGGGTATTACAGTTAAGTTGGTATTAGTTTCTCAAGTTTTAAGATCTGGTCATATGCTTGTTTTTGCATTCATCCTAGACCATGGCAAGTTATATACTTTTCATTACACATATTCTTTCACTTTTGCTTACTTTTCTTTTACTTTCATCCTTAGGAGGGGAGAAAATTATAAGAAGAGGTACTCGAGCTTCATGTAGCACTTAAGTGTCTAGGCGTTCAGTAGAGGATGAACCTATGCCTGAGGTTCAACCGTTTGTGCCTTAACAAGCTAAGATGGCTTATTGAAAGAGCTGAGAGATATGATGATCGATATACAGTAGACTATGCAAGATCATGATGTGTTGTTGTGAGGTAGGGATCAAGTAGAAGAGAGAGAAGCTCGAGAGAGACCAGTATAGGAAAAGGCTCACAATAGACCTAAGCCGTCTTCAGCTTCAAGTAGTAGGTAGATAATAGGAATTGCTACTAATTTATCTATCGACCGAGCTTGGAAGATGTATGTGAGGTTTAGTCCACCTACCTTTGACACTAATATGAGAAAATAAGAAGCCGAATAGTAGATTGAGCACCTCGAGACAATATTCAAGGTAGTGACCTATACTTTAGAACAAAAAGCAATTTTCACTATGATTCAGCTAGTCAGAGCAAGTAAGAGATGGTGGGATTTAGTGAGATCAACTAGTGGTGTCAAGTATTCTTAGGAAGAATTCAAGAGGGTTTTCTTCAACTATTACTTCCCAGCATCTTTTCACACTAAGAGGAAAGAGTTCCTCCTCTAATTCTTCATGCTCTTGAGATTTTGTCTTCATCTATAATTCTTTATATCTGCACACATAACAAATACCTCTTCTCTTAGTTTTGTAATCATCAAAACACAATTCGACAATCTCTTCCTTTTTTATGATGACAAAACATTAAGATCAAGATTCTTAGTTTTGTTTAATATAAAACTCCCCCTTAAACTAATATGGGAGAATTGAAAGACAAAAGTGTAGAATTAAGTAAAAAGATTGAATCATATGAATGAAAAACATAAAATTTCATTGAAAGCAAAAAAAAAAAAATTACAATCATATCATCCAAGAAAAAGAATTTCTTCTTAAGGGTTAATTACATAACTCCCCTTTAAACTTAGCCTATCTCTCTACACATGTCTTCTCCCCCTTTTGCATCATAAAAAAGATGCGGGCCTTCCCAAGAGAAAGGAGACTCGATATCTAAGATGGGCTTCCAAGATTTCTCTATCAAACAGAGAATTTGGATTAAAGGCAGGAGCTATTAGAACAATTTTCTAACTGGAAGAATCGTTTGGATCCATAAATGGAATAGGATCCAAAGCTTGATTTAAGCCATCAGTAGTGTGAGGAAAGGATGAGGATAATTCTGGATCAGCATCTTTAACTTGCCCTTCATAAGGTATAAGAGCTTGATGGTGCTGAGGCTGATCATCAGGTCCTTGATCCTCAAGTTTTTCAATGATAGGTTTTTCAATAGTTTGGTGAAGGGAAGGTTTGGTTTGTCTATATTTGGGGATAGATTTCTTCCTCTGAAATTTTTTTCATTACTAGTTGAGCATAGGAGATAGCAAGAGAGGTCATAGGCATTATCATGGATGAGGGTGTGGTAGGCTCTCCAACATTTTGAGTGAGTTTACCAATGAGTTTAGTAAGACTCATATCATCAATATTTTCAAAAAGTTCCTCAAATGAAGGAGTTTCTATAGTTTTGGCTGTGCCTGAGGATTTTGTAGAGAGGGAATATGAGGAAGTGGCATGCTATCAAAAGGATGAATAGGCTTTTAAAGTGTCATGATGACTTTGATATTCAAGCTAGGAGTCTAAAGGTTGGTGTTTTGGGTAGAGGTAAATGGATAATCCTTAATCTTTCTGAGAAAGAATATTTTACTGCTCTTGAGATGAAGGGTCAACTGGTAAAGGCATTCTAAATGGAGAGTGAAGTGGATCAGAGTAAGTTTTGGAGGTTAAGGAGAAATCTACTATGTGTACCGAACCTTCTTTGAATCTTTAAGGACTAACCTCATCTTCTTATCTAACAGTTCCTCCTTGTGTCTTTGAGATCTCAAGGTGATCCGTGATTTTATCTAGCTTGCCATTTAAGTATAGTATCATGTCACTAAGTCCCTTGATGTGATTTTTAAGATGCACCACTACTTGGTCAAGCTTTCCTTCAATTCCATTAAGAATTTTAAATAGGAAAGCATTTGATATGTCAAGTGGAGTAGACATCTGATGAAAGGGCTAAGATGAAGAAGCTCTAACAATCTGATGTTCTAGCAGTAACTTTCTCATGTAACTTCTTTTTCTTCCTTGTTGCAATAGGATCAATAAGTTCTTCTTCCTCCTTCAAAACAAAAATGTTCCCTTCTAACTTGAACTTTATTTTTTATATCCTTAAATTCTTTTGGCTCCAGCATTGCTCCTTCAATATATTTAACTTGAAGTCTCTTCAAGATAGCTAATACGACTAATGCGAAGAAAAGATTTTGGTCTTTCTTTTGTTCCTTCTTCCTCTTGGTCTTAACTTTAGAAACATCTAGCATCTTAGTCAATATCTAGTGACACATATTGATCTTTTACTTTTTGATCATTCTGGTGAGGGACTTAGTCTCAAACTCAGTGCAAGTATTGAAGGCTATCTCTTTGTTGAGAAAGAAACTTGCCACAATGTATGCTAGTATTCAATGCTTGAAAGGGAAATGAAGTTAGTTTGAATATGAAACTAGGCTTCAAAGCCTCCTCAGGTACATCTTCTATCATTATAATTGCTTTGTATTTCTCTTCATTCATGTATTGTTTAGGAGAATTTCTTTGATTGGCTCGATCAAACTCTTAAAGCTCCAGACCTCTTGCTTCAAGACCAAGTATATATCCTAAGCTCTTTAGAGTGAAGTATATTGGACACCCTCAGACTTTGGCCTTATAAGTCTTCTTTTGCTTATACTATCCAAAGCTAGCATAGAAGGCCTTCACTACTTTAGCTAAGTATGAAAGGTGAAGCTCCAACAAGCCTTTGTAATCATTCAAATATTCATATATATCAAAGTTATGAGCTTTGATAAAAGAATCATATTTTGTGCAATGACTCATGAATTGAATCTAGATTGATGTCAAAGCTCAGAAGCTTTCCATGTCTGATATTTGCCTCTGAAACTTCACTTGAAGGCACATTACTACCATCATTGGACAAGTCTCTGCCAATTCTAGACAGAGCTTCTTCTTGTTGATCAGTTATAGCAAGCTCTGATGTAGAAGCAGGTTCTTTAGATTTTCTTAGAGTTCTGAGCCTCTTTGATGATTGAGAAGGTGATTTGCTACCTTCTCCAATTATAATTTCTATGAATTTTCTCTTTTTTGTAATCTCTTCACTATTTATCTTTCCAATCTCCTTTGTTCTTGCCATCACAGAGAATTTTTAGAAAATACAAGAATTTAGGTCGAAGAAAGAGATGATTTTAGAGTGATGTGAGAAGCAAATTAGAAGTGATAGGAAAAGTAATTCAAATGCCAAAATGGCTAGAGAACAATCAGGAAGGCAATTAAGAATGAAGGATTGAGTAATGGCTAGAAAAGGAATATTAGTTCACATGTGAAAAAGTAGATGAGGAAGATATATATATATATATATAAGTAATGTAGGATCACGCATGATTTAGCACTTTTAATTGACCAAGTGCTATTTCTCGTATGTGTCAAACAAGTTTCACGCATGATTTGGCAGCAAGTATAATGTTCAAATAATGCACAATAAATATAGGTAAAGTCACGTGTGATCACAAGTTACTTTCACACGTGAAATGACCACAATTGAATACCATGCTTTCGGAAGGCATTTCATGCAAGTTAGCCTTCCTCTATCACGTGTGATTTAACACATCTTAAAAAGAAGGATTCATTAAATTCTATTTCATGCAAGCAAGAGTAATATCTTCATGTGTGATTTAGCACAATTCAAAAGTGAAGGCATCCTAAGTTCTATTTTATACGAGTGAGCATATTTGTTTCATGCATGGAAATGCAGTCATATAGAGAAAAACACATAATCAAACAAATTCATATGGCAATTAAACTTACAAGAACCATTTTCTAACAATAATAACCAATCTTTTAAACATATTATACCTGATCTTTTGACTTCTTTCTTTAAGATTTGCCTTGATTTATTCTAATGAGATCAAGATTCATATATTTCTTCCTGCAAAAATAACTTAGGACAACTCTGAACTTAATTTAGAAAAAGATTCAAAATGTAATTTATTTAAATTTAAGAAACTTATTACTCATTGGGATTTACCAGTCTCAATTCCCTTCTAATGAATATAAATTGTTCTTTAGCTAAAGGTTTGGTGAAAATATTTGCTAGTTGTTCAGTGGTAGGCATGAATTCCAGTATGATGTTCTTCTTTTGCACATGATCTCTTAGGAAATAGTGTTTAATGTCAATGTGCTTGGTCCTTGAGTGTTGGACCATATAGGGGATAGATGTACCATGATGCATGGTGCAAAAATCAAATTAATAAGGACATGCCATCTCATGAAAACAAAAAGGGAGAGCATAAAAGGAGAGATCTGGCATGGAGACGAGCAAGGGATGTGTTAGTGTAAGTATACTCAGGAGCAAGAAAGGTGTTTTCGATCTGTTACTTATTAGGTAAGTCACATAATGCCTTAACCTTTGATTCTACCCTATTTACTCTTAGTTTTAACTAGTGAGAAATTGAATTCAAGTGTTTTAAGGAGTTAGTTTCTTACTCTATAGTAATAAAAAGGTTCTTTAGAATTAAACTAGTGCTTTGTGACTAGTTTAAGTTGAAACGATAAAGCTTTAAAGCTATAGGCAAGATTTGCCTTAATCTAGAGAGTGAGTAGTGGGAGAAAGTTTCTAGATAATGTTAAAGCTTGAAATGAGAGGTAATTAGTAGTAATATGTGTAATCAAGTGTGAAATATGGATTTAATACTGACTAAGTGCTTAAATATGATAATTGGCATTTTTATCAATAGAGAAATTGACTCTAAATGCTAATTTTGTGTACATTCTAGTAAGTGTCAAAGTAGATAACCAGAAAGAGATTTGAGAAAGGAAGTAACACGGGTAAACCTTTCTGTCTGATAGAAAGGTTAAGGTAATGATATAGTTTATTATGTTTATTGATTATTATAACTATGTAGAAGTGATTATCAAATGATAAATTATGAATTTATGAGTTTTATGCATGATTGTTATTGAAATGGTTTTAGCATGAGCATTGGTTTGCGACATGGCATTTGAATTTCAATTGAAATATATCTATATGATATAATAATATATGTTCTAGAAATGTGGATAAATAGTAGAAATTATGAAAGAACATGATCATAGGAGGTAAGAAGTCACCTAGGATATGTGGGGATGTGCGTGTGTGGAGATATGAGTAAAAAATCTATATAGTTGGGCTAGCACCATGAGACATGTGGTGCAGCATTATATGGGCTAGTACCATAGGTAATCTAGTACAGCATATTGTGGGACTGTTATCATGGGACATTCGAGCAGTCTAGCAACTTCTTAGTGCCTGATAATGTGTGATTAGGAGTCAACAATACCCCTATTACAAGTATGTGAAGAGGGAAACCATAGTCCGTAGTGGGTTAGATTACCTTTGGTCGGGTGTTTCTACCACCGAAAGTGTGCCCGAGTCGATAAGTGGTTGATCTAAGAGAGCTTATGAATTCATGTTGAGGAGCATTAGAGGTTCAGTGCCTAGACAATCATGGTAATGTGTGTATGGAAATACTCTTGAAAAGGTGATATTTCTTCATACTTTAATATATACATGATATTACTTTATTTTTGTTACTTTAACATGGTTATTTATGGTAATAGGCATTGAATGAGCTATATTGGTTACTGAGGTTTTTATCCCACCCGTGGTTATTTACATTTTTCAAGTTTTGATGCTAGTGGTTTAAAGGGAAAGGATATAGGATGAATTGGCATCTCTCGCCTAAGTCTTTGTAAGAATTGGTGTAATAAAGTTGTTATTATTAGTCTTGAATATGTATAAGTTGCCATAGGATTTATACATGTGCATAAAGTTGTACTCGTGACATGTTTGATGATTTTGAGTTCCCTAGCCCTTGTATATGTATGAATGATGAAATGATTAGATGGGCTAGTAGAGGAATGTAAATGTGATGTGTAAAGTGGATGGATAGTGATTTTGCCGTGTATGAGAATATAAAAATGAAAAAGTCATTTTGGCCCAAAGTGTGAAAGGGGCAATTTACAGGCTAAATATGAGTTTGCATGTTATATTGTGTATGTGTATGGTTAATTAGGTGTGCGTTGTCCATTTGGATATAGACAAGGCCTAAAAACTGGCTAATGACATTTGGCTTCTAATGAAGACACTTGAGTGGCAAAATTTTGGCAAAAAATGATCAAAATGTACTTAGGTGTCTAATTTTCTATAGAAACATTGTATTGAGATGAAAGTCAGTGTCATTTGTTAAATTTTGAAACAAGTTTCATGTGGGCACGTGAACCATTCCAATCTGACATCATATATGGAAATAGTGCGCATGTGAATTCCATATCAAAAACTACCATTTGATAACAAATTCAAGTGTGTGTGCCGAAGCACATGTACCTACATGCCATGGCGTGCAGCACCAAGTAACTGACTGTGGCCTCTATGCCATATGCCACGACACATATGGCACGAGCCGTAGTACATTGTATAAAATTTGACTTTGATTTCTTATATGCATATGTTTCTATTGGCATATTGCACCCGAATACTTGTTGCTTTTACTGTGTATGTGTTTTATGTATTAGGTTTTATAACCCAAGTGATTTATAAAATGATTTGAAATCTTTTCTTGAGATTCTAAGACTTTTAATGTTTTCAAACTAAATAATTTCAAAGTGATTAGATTAATTGCAGTAAAGCGTATGGTAATGTCAGTAAACGGCATTACACATGGAACCAGAAACATATCATGTGTGAAATTGCAAGCACTAATGCATAAACTTGTCTAATGCATATTCATGAGATATGGATTTGTTAATCAATGATCATACATGTGAATAATTTTAGCTTGACTTGAGAGGATTTAAGACTCAACAAAATAAATTGTGATTGTTCAACAAGTGACAAATCACAAATGGCTACCATCAGTCTCATACATGGTTTTGCACTTAGTCATAATACAATGAAGCACAAGTGCCAAAACTTGCATGGATACTAAAGCCTTTCACGTATGGTTTTGCATGTAGAGACAAAGCATAAGGCAACTTACGACATGAGTGCTTAATCACGCGTGAAGCACTTCTTCACACTTACATGATCTAGTAGTTGGTGTACCTAACATGCAAAAACTCATGAGTAACCTGTAGAATCTTCACTATCCAAACTTTTTCTATGAAAAACCATACATAAGAGAGACAATGTTTGCAAGATTTAACATACTTAGATGAGTTTTAGTGCATATAAAAAGGACATATGATGTGTTCATTTAGTAATTAAGAATTGTGATTAAGCTCTCTAAGGTTCATATTGAATCTAAGAGAATTTAGATTACGTATCCTAAACTTATTCATCATCTCTTGATTCTTCATACTCTTGAGGTTTTGTCTTCATCCATGATTCTTTATATCTGTACACATAATAAATACCTCTTCTATTGGTTTTGTAATCATCAAAACACATGATTCAATACCTAGTCAATCATCTATAAGAGATCATAGATGAAATAAGACTGGTATAACTTTAATTAGTTATAGAGATATAAATTAAAGTTGTAGGTAAAAAGGTACTAGACCGACCTATTGTGAAAAAGTTGCATGATATAAGTCAATGTCACCATGTCACTAAGCCCTTTAACTTGAGATTATCACGAATTCTTACATGATAACCATTGAACTTTTAATAGTCAAAAGTCACATTTAACTAGGTGATCATAAAAGCTATGATTGAGTTTAGTGATATTCATAAAGAGGAATATGAGTGGCCAAGATGGAATTTATCCCTCACATTAATTGAGAGATATTACTAGGCCCCTCGATAAGTAAGACTGAGAAAATAAATGGTCATACTATAATGGAAAGGATTTTTCCATTACTATATTCAGTCCACTTAGAGATCGAGAAAGTAATGGTTAAGTAAAGGAGAATGACAATTCTATGTCTCATACTTGACCGGAATATCGCGTAACAAAAGAGATGTGATATGGTTATATGATAAATTATATCAAATCATCGATCCTCATATGAATTAGGTAGTCAGCATGTCTTGCTAAAGGCTACTTGTGACTTGTGAGCTAGTAGCGTTATTAGCATACTGCTAACTTTATATGGTCTACAGGATCACACACAAGAATAACCCAATTCGAGCTATAATATCCAATTTTATTGAATCTATAATGGGTCTAGATTCAATTAATATAATGCTTTATCTAGGGTGAACAAATTATATATATAGTTGAATATTTATCTAATAAATATTTGTATTTATAGATGTATATGAAATATAAAATTCAAAATATAATATATATATATATATATATATGTACATGTATATGTATATGTATATATTTTCAAAATATTTATATGTGTTTGTGTATATATAATAAACAATATATATCTGATATATTATATTATATTATATTATTGTGTTAGTTTTAAATTTAGTTTTATATGATAAATTAGATTTGATGACTAACATCATATAAGAAGATATCATATCAATTTTATAATTTTAATTTATAAGATAAATTTAAATTAGATAAGATATCATAGATTTAACTTATGACATAAATTAAATTTAATTTTGTTGGCTACAAAAAAACCTAATCTATATAATATAGATAAGGGATGAGTTTAATAGAGAGAGTCTCTTGATGGCAAAACTCTAAGAGCTATGAAAATATCCTAAAAAATAAAGGAGCATCTAATTGATAGATATTGGAAGCGCTAAAATACTGTTCGTATTGGAAAGCTGTTAAAATAGATACTAGTAGTGGGAGCTGATATGCATTGTCAGCTTCTAAGGTTCGAAATACTAGAAGAAAACATGAGAAATATGATGGTTAAAAGATAACTCTTTTATCCACCTTAACTTAAACAAATTTGATAAGTCTATGATTGTGATTGGGGATTTAAATTTTAATTTTTCACTGTGCCTCCTAATCTAACAATATTATGTTTAATGGTGATCATATATTTCTTTAGATATTAGACCTTTTACCACTAGTATTAAAGACTTAGTAAGTATTTTGCTTTGATACATGACACAACCTATAATACCCTAATGTTTTACATATTAGCCTAAGTATTGATTAAGGGTTTGAATTGCATTTTTCTGGTGAAATCAAGGTGTTTTGGCAAGAATAGATGTTGGTGACACTATGAGTGTTTAGAATGCAATTAGTTGAGGAGTTGAGGATTATCTATTTTAATTCTAGTAGTTATAAGGTAATTTATGTGGAAATTGGAGCCTCTTCCCACGTTCGATTGTGGATGAAGTTTATTCTTGGTTTTACCACGTGTAAAAGAAAACCTCACATTGAATAGTCAAAATGTGGAGTTCAACTGTGAAAGGACAAAATTTTGAAGGATTCGATCACAGGTGAACGAAGGTGGGTCAGTGTTTTAAACCCAAAAAACATATCAAAAAATGAGGGTTTTGGTTTGGAAAAATAGAGAATAGCTTATAGGGAGAGATTTCCTAGGTTTTTGGCCAAAAATCCAAGAGGTTTGGACCTCTAAATGTTGATTTAAGGTATATGGCTTCAATTCTATAATAAAGTCCTTACTACCCCAATACTTAGCCAAAAACCTCCAAGTAATCATGGAATAATACATAAGATTATCCAACCATGGTTAAAAGATTTAAAACATTCATTGGAAAACTTTCTAGGTTTTAGGATCCCAAGTTTGTGAACTAAAAATCATTTCAATACATACATGACAAGTTAAAATCAGAGTTAGGTTAAGTATGAAAGCATGGGATACCATTTTGATTTGAAGACAATGAAATTAGATTAAGAAAATCAAGGCCACAAGAAATAGAGTCAGGTGTTATGGCATGTCACACACTTATCGTGGCTTGCCAATTTTTATGCCATATATCATGGTGAATTACACATATATGATAGTAGCTTGTTGTTAATTTGATAGCAACTTGGGAAAACTTTCAACACACCCAATTCTCTATTCAATGTCTAATTGAAGTAGTCTAAGTTGTTCCAGAAAGCCTATTCAAACCTCTAGCCAATGTCATTGGTTTCTATCTTAATGTATATCTCAATGAAAAGATGGATATCTAATCACAATTTCACACATTTTTGCATTTTTGATAATAACTTGGTGTCCAAGACCTTAATTAAGTGTCAAAAGCTCACAACCACCCTTAGATCACACCGAGTAGACTCTATAACACCCGTGTAATACACCACAAATACACAGATATCACAATTTCAACCCTCAAATCCTTAAGTTTAAACACAAAAAAGGGAAGCCAATTTCATTTCAATATTCAAGATACTCAAATATTTGCTTTGCACAAACATTCACATAACTATTACCACACTTAAACTAGTATTTTGGCCTATCAAAGTCAATTTAGTCTTAACACGTGCAAACTCAGGGCCTAAAATACAATCAAATCTCACTTAATACGATAGTGAAAGTACAATAAAAAAACAATAATCTTAATTGGCAATATCAATACTTAATTGCACAAATCAAAATAATGAAAGACTATAGGCCTATAGCTGATAACTTTGTCTCACGCCTTTAGAGCCTTTACCTCATCTTGTCCTAAACTCATGCCTGTAAAATATTAAGAGAGAAGGGTAAGTACAGCTACTCAATAACTAATGTACATCTATTCTCTGTAATTGCATGTTAATTGATTTTAAAACTTGTAAGAGATATGAATAAATGTAACACTTGCCCTGAATGTTATCCAAAAATCACATAATTCAAATATTAAGACAGAAGGGTAAGTACAGCTACTCAATAACTAATGTACATCTATTCTATGCAATTGCATGTTAATTGATATTAAAACTTGTAAGAGATATGAATAAATGTAACACTTGCCCTGAATGTTATCCAAAAATCACATAATTCAAATAAACTAAGTGTGGTTAAGGAGTTGATCTTTTAACTAACTTAAGAAATAAATCATTTAAAACCTTAAAAAAATTTATAGGTTCTACCTATAGTACACAGAAGCAAGCTAGATGAAAGTGAAATAAAAAGATGCTGTCATGACGGCATTAAATTGCTGTCATGATAGCCCTCATGGGCTAACTTTTGGGAGACACTGTTCCATCATTCGATGTCCGATCAAAGTAATTTTAAAGCTCACACGTCACATTCAAAGGGTACTATAAGTGTACCAAATTTCAAAAAGATCCAACGGTCAGATTAAAAATTAGACATGTTAAAAGTTTAATCATTTTTGCTGTCATGACAGCACCTTCGGACTAACTTCTAGGGTGCACCATTTCATCATCCGACCTCCGATCGGAGCGATTCTAAAGCTCACGTGTCAATTTTAAATAGTACTATTAACATACCAAATTTTGGAAAGATCCAATAGACGAATTGAATTTTGTGCATGTTGCAACATCATCAATGTTGTTATCATGATAGCTCCTCCGGACCAAATTCCAGAGTGTGCCATTTCTCTGTCTAGTATCCAATCGACGTGATTCTAAAGCCCACACAAAACTTATAAAAGATTTTACTTGTGACCTAAATTTTGGAGAAATTCAAAGGTCAGATTAAGATTTAGACATCCGGATGTAAAAGTGCAGTTTTTTGGTAAAAACCATTTTCAAAATTATCCAAATCTCATCTTAATGGTCACAAACTTGTGGGAACACTTTGGATACATCAAATAAGACTAAAAACACCTGATAGAATATTTAAATGATAGAAAAATTCTTTATACTAAAATTTGACACTTGGGTGCCATTTCTCAAAATGGACCCTAAACCCCCAAAATGCACAAATTATACAAAAGTGGCCAAAAACTATTCCAAATATCATATACATATATGAATACACACACTAAACATTTTCACTTGGCTCAGAGATCTCTGTGGGGCCCACGCACCTACTCTCTTTATCCAAGGTATATGTTTGCTTATAGCACACCATTTGTAATGTAACCACTTTGCATTTGCTTGTGGAATCACATATATAACAAAATGAATATTTGCTTGTAGTGAAAACTTTGTCTACTAAATAAATCCATCAAAACCACACACCATAACCAAGTTTCCTAGCCATAAGTCTATAAGCAAATAAAAATTCATACACAAGCCATACAATCCATACATACTCACACACATATACATAATCACATCCTACTGGCACCCTAATCCTAAATACATTACAATAGATTTGCTCAAAAGAAAGGGGTTGTAATTCTTTACAATTTACAAACAACCCCTAACTATGTTCCTTTCCCCATCCTCCACTAGTTCCTTCACCTGGACCTAGAAATATTGAAAAGAAAGGGGTGAGACAACCATAGTCTCAATAACAGAGAAATCTACATTGATTATTACAAAGTAAGCTATAATCGAATAAATGAATAATAAATTCAACATAGTATATAATTTAGTCATTTAAAATGCATTAGGTCAGTATGGCCTTTCATGACCAACAGAATGCGCCTTGGCACTCTTTAACTTGCAGGTAAACTTGATACTCACTTGTACCTCCACAGGCACAAAACATAATCTAAGGCATGATCTAATCTACCGAACTGCCTATGCCCCTTCGATATGAATCTTGAGCAGTCAAAGCTAACTCCCTCCCAAAGCCAACCCGACTTACTCTCCATGTGAGGGCTACCTTGGCCTAGGCACTCAACCTCACACTTCATATGTCAAATTCCCTCCCCCACTGAGAGGTATCGAACACTCAATACACTAACCACTTTAGTGCATTAAGCCCACAATACGTAAGGCAACACTGAGTACTGGTAGTGTACTATAGAATATCAAAAGTCTATAACTTCTCATTGGTGAACTCCCACCGAGATCATGCCTTTTATTCGTGTCTACCTTTCTTGAGCATTGACTACTTTAACACTCTAAGGTAGTATAACATTTATAAATTTCCCTTAAACAATTTCTTAGCCTATCTAAGGTACCTTACTTAGTTACACTTCCTTAAGTGCAACTTCTATTCCTTATGATTACAATATATGTAAACAAATGTCATTTCCATAAAAACATTATTGTTAAATAATTAAAAAAACATATTTGCTAGTACCCCATAACCCCTTATAAAGCACATTTAATCTTTTAAAACATGTAATGTATGATAGCTAGTAATATTTAATCAAAAATAGCTAAAACAAAGCAATAAAAAATATAAATTCTCCTGTTACCTCAACCCTTTGGTACCAAAAGTGTTCCTCTTATATAAAATAGGACTCAGCTTATTCCTTAACTTCTGAACAAATTCCACCAACAATCCCTACAACATATAAGTAATCCACATCACTTATCATGACAAATAGCATTAATGAAAACTATAACTCATACCACATAACTTGAGTCAATGAGTCATAATCCATCCTAATGGTCCATATATTAAACCAACCATTCACATAATACTACTTAACCACCAAAATCATTTATTAGCCATCACTAGGCTAACTTTCAATTTATATAATTTTAATCAATTAAAAACTTTCACTTAGTGTCATCAACTTTCACCATTAACTCTTATAATAAAAACCAAACTTTAATTTAAATCTTACTGAGCTCAAATGGCAAAATTATAACTAAATCAATAGGCTTAAACCATTAAGGAGCAAAACCCAATCTCTCAGGCTTTAATTTGTGCCCAAAACACTTCTTTTCATCCAATTATCTACTCAAAACATTAGATCACTATATAGAAACTCAAAACATCCTCCCTAGGATCCAAAGAAACAAAAGCTTACAAGAATAAAGCCTTTGGGATCAAAATCTAAAAATTTTCTCCTCCAAAAATTTAAGAAAATCAAGAGGGAAGGAAGAGGATTGAAGTAGGGAGTTTACCTATTGTGTAGCCGAGCTTGCAATGGTCGCAAAGCCTCCTAGATCCAAGCCTAACTCCCTCTCTTTCTCCTCTCTTCTTCCTCTTCCTCTCTCGTGCGCTTGTTTCTTTTCTTTTCATTTCTGTTTCTACGTCCAGTTTGCCTTTAAAATGCTAATATAAGACTTTGGAAAAAATTACAAGAAAGGGCCCAACATTTTTTAATATAGCACAAAAGCCCAGGTCAACTTTGGTAATTTTTCCCATAGTTAAAAATGAAATAAAACCCAAATTTTGCTTAGTAAAATTCAAATTCTGGACCTCTATCAAATTATTCTAAATTTTAATTTAATTATAAATATTTTATTTTATTTTTTAAATAAATCTGAGTCTTAAAATTTTAGAATGTTACAATAAACATACCATCCATACTATAACCACATGTATTTAATAAAAATCATCATAAACCATCCTAGACTATCACATATTATCTTAATCATTAGTTACAAACTATCAACCATGTGACATTTGCATCAACATGCTCATTATAACTCTATCACAAAATTAACAATCATGTGACATAAATGATGTTATGCATGATTAACACCTCTCTTATATCCTTCTGATACTTCTAATTAAAATTATGGGCTATAAAATTAAATAGAGTTTTATCCATGTGAATAGACTACCTAAGCTCGCCAATTGTGAGGAGCAACTTGACTAAAGATCACTATACTCACTCTCAAACGATAGCTATTCCATTTCTCAAATCTCTAGGATATTGTAAACCTTATGCTAGTCTCCTCAAAGAATAGGTGGAGAAAAGATAGGGTTAAATCCCTTAACAAATAGCAAAATAGTCCCTTGACAAATGGTAGGACAAAGGCAAGCTTTTGGCTACCAAAGGGCAGCAATACCACATGGGATTACATACTCCTCTTCTTAGGTGAACTCTCACCAATATGATTATGCAGTGATTCATACTTACATGTATAACATATAATAAATCATAACCACATGCTCATTGATCATTAGCATACAATAAGCTAAAATCATGTGAATATCTTATATATCTCAGCATCATTCCATCACATATAATCACTTACCAACACATCACCATTCTCAATCACATATGACAACCATTTCATAATTCTCATTTAGCTTGGTTTTAAGAGACACATTTACAATTGATTCTCACAAGCAATAATAATTCTCTATGAACTTTGCCTCATTCTAGAAATCATGGAAACCAATGATTCTTATTATCTTTTCATCATATAGCAAGATATATTCTTAATTAGCCCAACCATAATCAAGAGAAACCTATAGTCATATTATTAGTGCAATGGTGGTTTTAGATGTGAATTGACATTTTAGCTTGTTAGGTTAGTGTGTGAATAAGATTAGGTGGAAGAATTACAGTTAGAAGTAAAGTGCATGAGCTAAAGTAAGACATATCTTTTTGTGCCATATGCCACACAACATGTTCTGCAAGTACCGCAATGCATGGCATAGAATTTGACATTCAAGGACGTGATTTAACTCATGTAATCATAGGAATAGGGGGAGAAAATGCATGAAGGAAGAGCAGGAAGGTCTGCTATACTAGGGCATCAAATTTCAAAGTATCAATTGGGGGTTGATTCTGACCTGTTGCTTGACTGGCTGGGGATCGATTCTGACCTGTTGCTTGCCAGGTAAATTTCATATTACCCTATGCTCCTATTCCACTATAATTTCTCTTAGTTTTAGATGTCAAGAAATTGAAGTATGGAGCTTTGAAGGGTTGTTTTCTTACACTTCAGTATTGAAGATATTTTTGGGAATTAAATTAAGACTTTACAACTAGTTGACAATTAGTAGTGGAATTTTAGAGTTATGAGTCCAGCTTAACCTAAGTTAAGAAGCTCAAAGGATAGAAATGTTTATGTAGTGTGTTGGGAAGTGGTTTGACTATTTTAATGATGTAGCATCCCGAATTTCTAATTTGTGCATTAATACTGATTAGGAATTAATTAGTGATTTAATGTGAAATTAGGACTTTGGATAGTAAAATGTTATCTTGACTCATTGGGATAATGTGTGACAAATATAAGTAGAAGAATGGCATTCCGAAGTAAAGCATATGAGTATAGTGAGAATTTCCCTTACTGTGCCATGCGCCATGATGCATAGTGCAAAAATTGGCCTATAATAAATAAGGACTTGTCTACTTATGAAAAACAAAAGAGAGATTAGGAAAAAAGGGGTTAAGCATAGAGAAGAAGTGATCCTCTACTATGGGTTTAGTTTTTAGGAGAAACGATGATGTTTCTGACCTGTTACTTATCGGGTAAGTCTATTGCCTTAATCTCTAATTTTACCTTATTTTTTCTTAGTTTTAACTATTGAGAAATTGAATTTAAAAGTTTGACGGAGTTGATTTCTTATCCTATAGTAATAGAAAGGTCCTCTAGGACTAAACTAGTACTTTATGACTGGTTTGAGTTAAAATGATAGAGTTTTGAAGTTATAGGTTCAATTTAACCTAGTTTAGAGAGAGAGAGAGAGAGAGTAATGAGAAATCTGATTAGGTAAAGGCTAGATCTTGTGTTGAGTGATAATTGGTTATAATATGCATGAATGAGCATGAACAAAAGAAGAAATGATAGTGATTAGGTGCTTGATTACTATAGTTGGCACTTTCTGTCAATGATGAAATTGACTCTAGGTGCCTAAATTGTATAGATTTCTATATGTGACGAGTTGAATGGCAAGAAAAAGTGAGTAAGGTCGAGGAAAACACGAGTAACCCTTTCTTGCAAATAAAAGGGTTAAGGTAACTATATAGTTTACTATGTTTATTAATTATTATAACTGTATAGAAGTAATTGTATAATTGTGAAATCGTGATTTTGTCAGCTTTTATACATGATTTTACATCGTAAACTTTTTTGGCATGAAATTTATTTGTCAAATGGGAGTTCAAAGATTATTGGTTTAGATTGATCTCTATTAATATGTGTGTGTGGGGGTATAAGTTGTGGAAAAGTATTGAAATGTGTATGAAAAGCATGATCATAAGGGGTGGGAGTTCGCCCAAGGTATGTGTGCATATATGTGTGTGGAGATGGGTGTAAATAAATTCATATAGTTGGGCTGAAACTATAGGACATCTGTGCAGCATTATATGGGCTGGTACCATAGGACATCTGGTGAATTATATATATATATATATATATATTGGTGTTAATGTTAGAGTACTCTAGATTTAAAAAATTATTTTGAGAGGAAAAATGATACTCCATGTAAATGTTGTTATCATATTTTAGAACAATGCTAATAAATATAAATTACCATATTAAGTTGTTTGGATTCAAGGAATGGATAAGAAAGTGGTTTGTTTTGCCCTATTGAGGTTGAATATGGGAATTATATGTTAATAAATTGTTTTGTACAATCTACCTAGTATTTGTGAGAGAGATATATATATATATATTAGGAAGTGTCATATATATCCACCTATTGTATAACTGACGATAGATTTTCGTCATTTTATTATTAATGATGAATTTTGATTATAGCTTACGGTAAACTGTGTTTTTGGATTATTGTTGTGGAATTGGAATATGGTTGTTATGCATTGAAGATTATCAATGATCATTTATTAACATGTGGTAATTGCCAATCCTTAAAATACACATTCTTATAGCTGAGAAGGGAAAGGGGGGAGCATATAAGATCTATTATTCTTTATCTAATATCCTTGGCCTGGAAGTGGAAAGAAAAAATAGGTGAAGGTATTCATTAAATTATGGTGGCTAGATTATAGAAGGTGGATACAATTCCATGATCCCCTTTAGAATGTAAAGGAACCTTTAACTAGTGATGACTATAACCTCCTCCTATATCTGCCAGATAAAGGAGCAAGTTAACCCAATCACCACATTAATCAAAATAATCAGTAATCAAATATTTTATTTGAAAAGCGTGGACCCAAGACTCATTTTGTAAAATTATCAAAATCACAGTACATTTATATAATGCATAGTGGACACAACTTATAAGCATTCCTATTTTAATTGAATGCATTATATCCACAAAATCAAGTTGGAAAATAGGACATGCACCGTAGTATGTGGCACAAAGCCACATGCCTAAGTCTTTGTGTCATGTATATGGTGTGCCAGACTGAATTTTTTGCTCTCATTTGACAGCAAAAATGACAAACTTCCAACATGTGCCATTTCTACATATGACATCCAATCGAAGTGATTCAAGCACCTATATAAAGCTTATCTCATAAGCTAGCTAATGAGACAGGTCAGACATAATCTAATAGTATGATTAAAATTTAAATATCCAGTGTGTAAAAAGTTACTTTTTCAAAGAATATCATGCACCCAAGTGCTCAAATCAATCCATTTTTCTCATTAGACCACACAAGGCCTTGAACTAAGTCTAAAAGAACCTATTATACCTAATTAGCTAATTTCATCACAAACATACACATATATCAACATACGGCCTTCAATAGCCCATTTTTACATTTCACAACTTTTCACAATTTGTTATACTTTGGCCTACTTAGCCTTTTCTCATCATATATTTACATATAACCACATTCATTATTTAATTGCAACTCAATCTTAAATCCAAATTACTTATTTCATCATAATTTCACACATTGGTTAAAATTCACTATAAATCTTTATATCTCAACCAAATACAACTTAACATTCATGCAATCTCCTATGGCAACTTATATACACACACACACATATATACATGAGTTTTTAGTTCATTACACTATACTTTGAGCTAACACGACTTCAACAACTCTAAGCTGATCTTGATTCTTTTCCTTTACCCTGATCACTCATTTGTCCTATAAAATTGTAACCATAGAGGTAAGATAAAAATCTCAGTAATATAATAACTCACTCCTGTTGACTATCATATATAACTATATGAAAGTAAAGCATAATATATCATTTAACATAACATATATCACAGTTTTACTTAAGTTACATTAATGTTTTACATTTCACCTCTTTACACCACTTTTCACCACTTTACTAACACAAGCATGATCTATACTATTCGAACCTCTAAATCACCCTATCTCAAAATCATAGGCACGCCTTAAACTAATATACACTCTCATTAGCCTTGAGCTCACCTTTAGTGATAGAATCCCTCAGTTAAAGGTGTTCTATCTCACTTTTAGACTATGATTTCCCTCAATACACATAATGGGGTGTCGTTGACCCCAACATCGTATCACACAGACACTAAAGAATCTAAATCTCCAATGCCGCGCCTTAATAGGCACTAAGGAGATAATCTCCAACACCATACCTCGAAAGGCACTAAGGAGGTATAATTCTCCAACACCACATCCTATTAAGCACTAAGGAGAATATGCCATATGGTCTTATCACCATCTCTCCACTTGGGTGAACTCCGACCCTTATGGTCATGCTTTTTGAACCAATCCTAGGTTCCTTATTGATACACATATCCTTAACACATAGCATATGTTTATGCAAAGTATGAAATCACATACTCTTACTCATTTATTTAATCAAAAGCCCTTTTCATGCAACATTCACGCAATGCTATGAAACATGCTTAGTTTAAGATAATTTCATGTAATAGATAGCTTACACACAGTTACAATAAATAGCCAAACAAAGAAAGTTATCTAGTTACCTTAACCCTTCTATCATTAGAAAGGTTACTTGTGGATTTCAACTACCACAATAGTTCATTACAAGCTCCTTTCTCAACTTACACACTTGATATGCCAATCTAAACACAATTGACACAATTTAGTCAAGTGGTTTAATGTGACTAAAAGTACATATTTACTACTTATGGCTATATTTTTTCATCTATTCTTTTCCATTTATCTGTTCTAAATCCATTACTATTTGATTACCATTTTACACTGCCTAAACTAGTCTCATTTCACTCAAACATAATTTTCACCTTAAAATCTCAATCACTTAGGCTAAATTGAGTCTACGAGTTCAAAGCTCTATCGTTCAACTCTAAACCAATCACAAAGCTTTAATTTAACTCTCAAGAACCTTTTTATTGTTACTGGGTAAGAATCAAATCCCTAAAATTTTATAAATTCAATTTCTTTATAACTCATATTTAGAGAAACTTGGAAGGTAAGGTTCATATATAGCTTACCTATTAAGTTACTAATCAAAAGCACCTTCCACCACTTTGAAATCTCTTGCCCTAGCATACTAGCCCTTCTTCTCTTCTCCTTTCACGTGTTTTCTAATTTCTCTCTCTAAAATTCACCTAAAATTCATGACTTAAGGGGTCATTTTCTGGTTCATGTACCATGGCACGTGGCACAATGAGAAGAATTCTCATTATGTGCACTTGCTTCAACTTGAAACACAATCCTCTCACCTATATCTATTCATATAACATCCTAATGATTCAAATCATCGCATAATCATCCAAATCTCTAATTCCCACACGAACTACCACTTTACTCTTGATTAACAGCTAATTACGAGATTAAGAAATTCAAGATGTTACAATTACATAAGGAGGTTAGTCATGGGGAACTTTGTAAACTATAAACCATAAGTTATAAAAAGGGAGTATTGGGTAGGGATAAAATTTGACATTAATTATACACGATGATTGTATGATGAATATGAAGTTGGTAGTGTCCAAAAATTCCTTTGAAATGGTTACACTTTTGTTACAAGTTGAGAACCCTAATTAGGAATGGCTTTGTGTACTGCATTTCTAGGGTTTGCAGCTCTTTTTATGAAAAAAATTAATTATGTATGCTTGTTTAGACTGGAATTACTATTTAATTACTGAGATTTTATATCTCACCCCATGCTAATATTTTTTAGGTGAGAGTTATAGCTCATTATTTGTGCATGGTGTAAGGCTAGTTTGATTTAGGTATATGGTTATCCTTTTATACTCTCATGCACATGGTTTCTGGCCAAGTGTACTTCTTCTCTATTTATTGTAAATTACTAGAATCATGATACCTCTTTGTTATGATTTGTTGGTCTATAGAGATTGCACATGTTTTGTTCTATAAGATTTGCCCATAAAAAGTTTGCTCGTCATAAAGGAAGCCCCCTCTTTTGTGATGAATCATTTTATTTTTGGTAATGTGAGTGGATTTCCTCAAGGTAGGATCCTAGTTTGGTCTTAATTTTGTGTTTAATTTTAAAGTCATGTAAATTCTAAATTAGTTTAATTAATCCTTGTCCCTATTTTGAAGGTTATTACACTACCAATACTAGTGTTTCACTACACATAATAATGCTCACTTCCCTAAGTGTCTCATCTAATTTATGTTCTAAGCCACTACCAACATTTTCTTATCTCTACCAATATTGTATAGCTATTTCAAATATTATCCAATACTTCTGATATTGATTTCTTTATGAGCTAACATGTTTTATGATGAACTTTTCTAATAATGATTCAACACTATTAGTACTGTTGTAGCTCAATTCGTATTCTTGTGACACTACCTATATTGTCTTCATTTCTCTTTTCACTACATATAGTGTCACTACCAATATAATGGGCATACTACTAGTATTAATCTTGCTTCATGAGGTTATGTTTTTCATGATTCATTTTGTTCGGCTTCATTTCATAGTTTTAATCAATTTCTTTCAATCTGGAGAGTTGTGTTTCCCTTTTTGTTCATCAAGAAATTTTCTAAACACAACTTTAGGTAGATTTAAACTCTTATCAAATCTAAATTTATTCTCTCTACTGTATTGCACTTGGCTCTATCGATATTCTTTTACCTACTTTTTTCAGAGCATTAAATGCATATAGCCATTTATTTCCTTACTTGTCAAAAGCACAAAACTCTAGTAACAAGGATTTTGCAAACACCATCCTTTCCAGAGAAGCTCAGATGAAAGAAGAATAATACTCTAATAGGGTTATTATTGACTTCAATTATAAATGGATACATTTATGAAGATAAACATAGAAGAACTATTACACATGCCAAAGCATTCAATACTTTACCAATTGGTTGTGATTCAATTTATTGTTTTTACATTTCACTGATTGTAAATCAACTCTTTGAGAGAGTATTTGATGAAAAGTTCACTTTCTGAGCTTACTTTATTTATCCCAATTTTACATACACTAGAATAGAAGACTTAAATTTGAGGAATTTAAGTGGGTTCAATCATTATCTTTGTAAGGGAAAGTGATTCAAACTTAGAATCTAGGATTGTACTAAGACAACCAAGGGCTCAAATTAATCTTGGTGAAGTTAGTAGTGAAAAATCTCAAGTAGTTAGAGCGAAATCAGGATAAATAGTCATGTAAGCTTCTCTCTCTTACTCTCTAATTATTTGGTGATATTATTCCTACCATTATCTAAATTAATTACACATCATTTTCAATTTGTTTTAATTTGCCCAATTCACCCTCCTCTTAGGCACTTTTACATAACATTGACATTAAATTCAAATTTTTTAAAATTTAGTAATGTTTTTTAAACTGCAACACAACTCCTCTGTGCAAAAGAATTTCAAATTCAATTTCTAAACTGTTGTCATTTTTTGTTGCGCTTTGATTGTAGTGATTCAATAACCTTTATGACCATTGTAGTGGCTTGACTTTTGCAGTAGTAATTTGAACAGCTATTATATCACTCACTACAATGAATATAGTAAAAATTTTTAAAAGCTCTACTAACGTTGTTTGTAACTATTGAAATGGCTATAATTGCTACTAAAAAAAAAGTTTGCTTAGACATGTCCAAAAATCTTTTTTTTTCCTTCTTTTCAATGAATCTTGATTTTTATCTTGACATAGGAATTAAAGAACTGTCAAATAATGATATCTCATCTTTGGATTCTAATAACAGTAGATATATAAGCTACACTCATAGATATGCCTTGAAAGAGATGCTCTAAATAAACATTAATTTATATATATATATATATATATATAGGCTAGATTCATAAATATATAGGCCATATTCTGTGTGAAATTTCTTGAAAATAATTATTTTGTTTACATGTACTTTATGCCCTTAGATGTCGAGATAATCATAAATCATTTTGCCTTATGATTGACCATTATTTAGAAGTCCCCCAAGTTCTAAACCTTTTTCTCAATACTATATATATAAATAATTAGATATTATATATTTCTAGCTCTCTTCCTCATTTATGCCAACTATAAATTATAAATTGTAACGGATTAGCCTAAGTACTTGGGTTGGGTTATGAGTTGTCAACTAATGGGCCAATGGCTATGTTTAGGCTCATAAGAAATGGGCTTAATGGAAAGGAATTGGGTATATGAAGGAGTAAAGCAATGGTGGAAGGCAGAGAAGAATTTTGTAGTCCCTTCCCTCTTGTATTTCCTCCTTCGTCCTCCCTGAGCAATATTCTTTTTTACTATACTGTTTAGGCACTTTTCTTTCTTATTGACTATTTTTGGTGATTAATTGCCTGTTTATGTACGTGTGACTGAGAAATTGAGGCAATAACACTTGAGAATCTTCATTCAACATATTTTTATATTATTAATTTGTAAAAAGGGTTGCTCTAATTAGGTATAATAATTAATATTTTAATCTAAGTTTTTTGGCTAAGAATGCTTGGGTGATTTTCAATTTCTTAGAGGCATTCTGTCGAGCACCTTGCATGCATCCATGGAAAGAAAAGCAAACAACATCAACGTGCTTTCATTAAGCACCCAGCCACAGTAGAAAATGATCAATGTAAAGCAAGCAATCTAGTGCAAGTATCAATCACAGACCACAGCTACCACAGTCACCAATTTGAACCTACAGCATTTGAACAAAAAAAGAGAATGAATAGCTTAAACATACCTCAGAATTTCTTTGGTCAATGCAGCAAATTGCAAAACAAAATAGCTTCAATGGATTCCACCAAGTTGACAGAGCAAGAGTGTAAGAATGCTCTGATTCTTCACAGAGCAATAGCCTGATCGCTTGCAAAGGCTCTGATTCTTCACCAAGCTTTGATTACAGACGTAATTTTGTGCTCAGAGAAGCTAGGGCACAATGATGAACAATGAGATCTTCAAAAATCAATTCTTTCAAATGAGTTGAAGTAGCAGAGACATTTGGGTGGAGAAAAATTTCTGAGAGATTGAACATTTTCAGGCATGTTTGGTCTCTGCAGAGCAACGCGTGATATGAGTAAGGTGGAGGCAATTTTAAATGGCATAAGTTTGATGGTTATCAGGTTTAAACCGTCAAATATTGTCTTACTATATTTGACGGTTAACTATATAACCGTCAAACTTATATAAAAAAATTTCCTAATTTAAATATTATATTTTAAGTTTAATGGTTTTATATATAACCATCAAATATATTGATTCATATATTTGATGATTTTTGTTGAAACCATCAAATATTATTTTTCTCAATTACCGCCTTTCCTTATTCAATGGATTTTTCAATAACTGTCAAATATATATGCATCAAATATGCGTAATTCTGTACTAGTGGGAGTTTGCCAAAATAATGATGGTTTGGTTGGAAAATTTTTGTTTTGTTTTATTTTTTTTTTTAAAAAGTGAACCCTTCTGGTAATTTGAAAATGCTGGGCATGGTACACATAACTTCAAATTTTGCGACTTGGATTGGCTAAAAATTTCATTAGTTTTATTGAGACTTTTTTTAAAAAAAAAATTCTGTGCTGAACATGAATAGCAACTTATGCTCATTTGTTTTATAAATGGAAAATGTTGGAGCTCTTTTCTTCTGAGAAGCACTCAAATCGGGATTCTTGTTTTACTAGTATAACATGTACAGGACGGAAGCCTCCTTGACAGCTACGCTGTGGGAGCTGTAGATTTTTTTTATTTATTTGATATTTATTAAAATAATAAATTATACAAATTATAAAAAGTTAATGTTAACAAATCTATCCACTTGTCTGAACAGTCCATATTTAATATAAATAGTTCATATTAATATTAAAATTTTTATAAATTCATTATTCATATATATTATGAATAGTACATGTTTAATATTAATTTTTTTTTGTTATTTTTATAAATTTTAAAGTTTAAATATGAATCATTCATATTAAATCTAGACTTTTTTAGACTGGTAAACAGATTTATTAAAATTTTTCATAATTTATAAAATTTTTATTTTAATAAATGTAAAGTTAAAAAAAAAACATTAAATTTAGACCGTACAGATTTATAATCTGTGAGGGAGGTGCGGAGGAGGCTTTTCGTGTCCAACATACATATCGACTATTGAACACATTTTAGAAGAAGCAAATTAGTTGCTTTATTCAATGACAATAAACAACAAAAGGACAACCGACCCCCAAAAAAAAAAAAACCAACAACAACAAAAGAACAAAAGAGTAAAAAATGATCCTTTCACTCCTTATTATAAGGTGTCTTCTAGAAAAGTTATTTAGTTTTTAATGCATGGTACGTGATGAAGTGTTAATTATATATTTTTAATATTATCCATGTTTAAACTTGTTAATTATGAGAGGGAATGAAATGCATATTTGAAATTTTTACTTAAATAGTGATAAAATTAGAAACTTATAATTCCATATATTTTCAGACAAATTAATAACCTAACCATCTCTCATTAGTTCTAGTATAGTTATGCCTTATTATAAAGGCAGAAGGGAATAATAAAATTTGCTAGTTATTAAACTTGATCATTGAAGACACCAACGACCATATCATATCTGATTTTGTCATCATGAGATCAGATTCTTGTGGAAAGAACAAGTACAGTTGTTCACCCCAATGTCCTCAGCAACACATGGAACTTTGTTGCCTCCATTATCTTGATACCAAATGGATCGATTCTTCACAAACTCTCTAACAAATGAATCCAGCATTTTCATGGTCACGTGCTGCAGCACCACCACGTGCGATATATTTCCTTTGCTAGCCAACATCCACCTACGAGTAAAGTCATCATCTAGAGGCCTCTCAAATACCACAATATTGCTAAACTTGTTCAACATCACGCTAATGCCAAGATCCCCTAAACAATTTTGAAGGTGGATCGCCCTGTTGATGCACTCATTCACGTCTTCTTGAAGGCCATTAAAGCCTCTCTTGTTGAGGGCATACCAGAGGAAGATAGAAGCATGACCTCCTCGGCTTCCCGAGATGGTGGTGTCTCTTGAAGCAATGTATTCTACTTCTCTAGACATGATATCAACATATTTTAAACGAGTTATCAGAACAACCGCATGGGATTGGGCATCCAAGGAATTTAATGGCCTGAGATCGTTACAACTTCCTATAGGCTTCTTAAAAGAAATGTTTGGTGCCTGCATATGCCCCCCAAATTATAACACGTTATTTACCAATAAAAAAGGGTTAATGAGCATCATAGACTCTAAATTATTGCACAAATAGTATCTCAAATCTGAATTTCTGAAATACGCAAAAATTTCTCTCAATTTCTAATTATGAGTTCCTAAAGCCCTATCATTAAGGTAGAGAAAACAAGCCACCCTACAACTAACTTCAAAAGTAACGGTCAATTTCTCTACTTAATGGCAAAGTTTTAAATGCTTAGATTTAAAAGTTAATAGGTTTTTTTCAGATTTTAGGAGTTCAGAGTTCATGATGTTACTTGCGCAATAGTTTGGGATTTAGATGCTCATTAACCCAAAAAAAAATCTCATTTCATGAAGAAAATAGAGAAAAAAAAAGAAAGGGTATTAGAGGAAGTGGCATTGTTAGACACACCTAAATCCCATTTAATTTCGTTAATCAGCATATTAGATTAATGAAGTAAAATTGAAGCATATGTCATGTTTAGTTTTAAATCATTAAGCGCTTCAAACCAATTTTAGTTAATTTGTTACTTACTCCATCAATAAATGGGAGCATCATTCCAAATAAAGCTGCATCACAGTGAATGTAGAATCGATCTTGCGTGAACCCACAGTCTTCAAGTATTGTAGTACAAGACCAAGGTCATCAATCCTCTCCTTTTACCGTTGTCCCTATAATAAGAAAAAGGAAATTTATGTATGTATGTATGTATGTATGTATGTATTAATGTATGGGGGGGGGGAGGGAGGGAGTGGGGGGGGGCCGAGAGAGAGAGAGGAAGAGAATTTACCTATGTTTAGGTTGATGCTGGCCGGCTTGTCCTTGTGAGCAAGAAGTGAAGACTTTAATTCATCATAGTTAATTTTCACCAGATGGTTTTGTGTCAACTACCACACATTTGACTCTAGATATCCTTGCTATCTTGAACACTGAATAATGCGATTCTTTTGATGTGTACATAATTCCATCAGGATAGAGTTCTCATCCTGAGTGTTTATAATACGAATGTCATAAAAAGACACACACATACGCTTTTCATTTCATTTTACTATTTTATGCCCGTTTAAAATGGAAACACTATAAGGAAACAAGGGCAAAAAAACACAAGAACTTTTTTATTAAGAACATCCAGTATTCATAAGTTAATAATAATGCATAGTTATCAGAAATTCTTTTTAGTAAGGGCATCCTTCCCATCTCATTAAATTTTCTCAAAGTTTGTTAATATTTTTACTATTAAAAAAAATAATAAGGAAGCAAACATGGAGATTTAAAAATACCGAAAAACTTTTTTTCTATATGCAAAATATCCTAAAACTTTTTTCGAGATGCAAAGTTTCATACACTTTTGTTAACTTAAGGATACTATGATCTCTAAGAAAACAGATTTTTACATATTTTGCTCCTTACCCCAGCATCTTGGGTCCACATTATAAAATTAACTCATTTTTAACAATTTGGAAAGTATTCCCCGCGTTCAAAGAATTAATGAGTATTCCTATATCATTATTACTTAAGGATACCAGATGCTAGGTCAAAAAAGGTCTTGATATTTTTTGCACGTTAACCCAACATGATATATAATATGTGTGTGTGTGTATATATATATATTGTTGAAAATCACGTGCAATTGACACTCACCCCACCAAGATTGCATAGAGATTGCCTTCACTTCCACCATTGGAACATATCCCCAGTACTCATTCTTCTCGATTTCCCAAAGTTCGGCAAACCAATCTAATACACAGAGCTCAAACTGATATGAATTAAGCAAGTAGCTACTTCCGGTAAATGGATCACCAGCATTGTTTAAGCGAAAACGCAGCAATTGTATCAACTCCTCGTAGTCGAAGTCTTGATTAGTAGGATACCCGCATACGTATAAAGTATAGATGAACCCAAAACTCTTTAATTTATTTTTTTGTGAAGAGAACTATCCTTAAACATACTTAACAAAAGAATTTAACACATATCAAGAGTCAGTTGATCAAGGAACGCAAAAAAAAAAAAAAAAGAAAAAGAAAAACTGAGAGAGAGAGAGAGAGAGAGGAAGATTAAATGAACCTAAGGTATCTAAGAATAAAAAAAAAGTACAAGTCCAACAAAAAGAAAGAGAAAAGAAGGAAAAAATAGTAGAGAGAATATTTAGATTAAATATAAATCATGAATATGTAAAGCTTAGAATATGCTTAACCAAATGAGTTAAGTTATTTTAGTGAAGTAAACATACTTAATATAACAATTTGAACACTACATACAAATATAGCATAGATGAACTCAGAAACTCTTTAATTCAGAATGTAGATAGAGAAGTGAACTGTACTAATTAAAAAACGTAACTCTATAGACGGGAGATAGAACTACATCGAAGTGAACTACGTTTAAGAGTGTTATGAGTAGATTAATACCCAAGCAACGATCTTTTAGGTTAGAGTGTCCACATAGCGAGCAATCATATGAGCCAGCTT